>NC_043001.1:1042560-1075060 GCF_006345805.1 Octopus sinensis | reverse complement strand
ATGGCACCAATGCCTACAAGCACACAAGACTAGGATCTCTTGACTGAGAGAGGGATGTAGGGGATATGCCTGAATTCAGGAACAGCCATGATTTTATTTAGTTTAACATGTCTCCTTAAGTACAGCAAACCACCAGAAGTCTTGGTCCCTGTCATCTCTTCTATGAGGCCCAATATCTGAAGACCCTTTCTCACCACTTTGTCCCACATCTTCCTGGGTTTACCCCTGCCACATGTTCCCTCCATAATTTGAAATTGGCACTTCCTGATGCAGTTGCCCTCATCCATACACATCACATGGCCATACCAACACAGTCCTCTCTCTTGCACACTACATCTGATGCCTCGTATAACCAATTTTTCTCTTAAGACACATTCTGTTATTCATGCACACTGACATTACCCATCCAGCAGACTACACTGGCTTAATTACTTTCAAGCCTCTGTGTGTCCTCAGCAGTCACAGCCCATGTGTCACTGCCATGTAGCATAGCTGTTAGCACACAGGCATCATACAATCTGGCTTTCACTCAGAGGGAGAAGCTCTCAGTTACCAACAGAGGTAGCAGCTCTCTGAACATTTCCTGGCCTGTTGTTATTCTAGCAACTACGCTCTCAGAGCCTCCTCCTCCACTGCTAACTTAACACCTAGGTAACAGAAGGTATCTGCTATTCTAAAGACCCCACCAGACATTTGAGGGAGTCGATTTTCTCTACATTCTCAGTGTTTATTGTACTTATACATCTGTCCCACACAAAGACCACTTCCTCTGACACCACTGCACCACTTATGTGTTCATAGCTTGCACTGGGTATACCATATTGAGGTTCAACCAACACCTTTTCTACATATTGACCTGGACCATCCTATTGAAGAGATCAATGATTTTTTTTTTTTTGCTACTTACGAAGATTTTAGTCTTTGCTAAATTAACCCTAAGCTCCTTTTGATTCCAGACCTTTCATCCACACCTGAAATTTCTTCTCTCGCTCAGGTAAGGATTTAGCTATAAGACCAAGGTCATCAACACAGCAGAGCTCCCAAGAGCAGCCAGCCTTAAATTCCCCTGTTGTGGCCTGGAGGACTGTGATCAACAAGAGGGGGCTGAGAATTGATCTTTGTAAGCTCCTAGCTGTACACTAAATTCCTTGCTATGCTCATTGCCAACTTTCAACTTTGTTTAAAATACACAGATAAATAAACAAATAGAAATAAATAACTATATAAGTTTTTTTTTTGTTTAATTTAAAATTTTTTTTTTATTTATTATTATTATTACTAGTATTGTTGTTATACATACATACATACATACAAGCATACATAATGATAATAATATGTGGATGTAAACACATGAACAAAATAAGAATAAACAACAACAACAAAAACAAATTACATGAACATATATAAACAGAAGATACAAATATTACAGGCATCCCCCACACACACACTAAATAAACATAGTCGCACATAGAGATATAAGCATGCGCAAATGAAGACATACAATAGAAATACAAAATGGCTGACGGTTAGAAAAGAGAGACACAAATAAGAAAGAAGAAAACAAAGGACCACTGATGCGGTCACAGGAGTGTGACGAAAGAACTCTGGCCGAAATAAGATTAAAAAATAAATAACACTGAAGCAAAATAACACCAAATATATAGTGCGTGTGTTTTTATTGTCTAAACTGGCAAAATGACCATTCCGAAATATAACAATATCTGTTTCAACACACGACTTCACCTAAAAAATCTTGCACAACAAATATATATATATATATAAATATATATAAATAATGTGGTTTTAGAGTTGGATCCTGTCTCCTATTTTCAGCATAGTGGTGTCTCATAGATACCCTAAATTATAATTTTAATATGTGTGTGTGTGTGTATATATATATATACCAATTAAGGACTGAACACGAAAAAGTGGACAGTCAACATGCTAGATATAGACGTCAAATCGCCATTCTCCACAAAAAGTCTATGTTCTCAGATCAAACTCAACACAAAACCAAAACAATAAACAAGTGAAAAATATACGAAATAAATATTTACCCATGTACTAAATTCAGTTTCGGCTGTTATTTTCCGCAAGGAAAAGTGCAGCCATCATCAGCATGGTCGTTTATTGTTTTGGTTTTGTGTTGAGTTTGATCTGAGAACATAGACTTTTTGTGGAGAATGACGATTTGACGTCTATATCTAGCATGTTGACTGTCCACTTTTTCGTGTTCAGTCCTTAATTGGTATATATAAATATTTTAATCTTCGGATTCTTTCTTTAATATGCTAGACCACTGGTTCTAATTGATAAATATCAATTTTTACCCTAAATTTAATGTTATATATATATATATATATATATATATATATATGTGTGTGTATATGTATGCGTATGTATATATGTATATATATATATAAATGTATTTATATATTTGTGTGAAGGTGCATGGCTCGATGGTTAGAGCATCAAGCTTACAATTGTGAGGTTATGAGTTTAATTCTGTGACCAGGCTGCATGTTGTGTTCTTGAGCAAGACACTTTATTTTACATTGCTCCAGTTCACTCAGCTGTAGAAATGAGTTGCTTTTCCCTTGGATAACATCGATGACATGGAGAGAGGCAGCTGGTATGCACAGGCGATTGCTGGTCTTCCATGAAAACAACTCTAGGTTGTGCTTACGCCAGTGAGGCAACTTTTTCCCCAGACTTGTACCCCGGAGGAGAACCTCTTAGGTGCACCCATGGCCATTCATGACCAACAGATCCAATCATATATATATATATATATATATATGTGTGTGTATGTATATATGTATATATATATAAAGCCATAGGCTAATATCCAGGAATTTAATATCTCTGTGGCACCATGGGTAAGTAGCATCTGCTATAGCCTCAGGTCAACCAAACATAGTCAGTAGATTTTATAGACTGAGAACTAGAAAGGAACTTGTCATATCTGTGTGTGTGTTTGCTTGTATATGTGAACCTTTGTGTTTGTGTTGGTCCCTGCTCCCACTGCTTTACAACTGGGGACTCTTTGTTCAATTAATCCTCAAAGATAATCCTCCAGCATGAATGAAACAAATAAAAGAATGACATGAAACTATGTTTCTGCCATCAATTTGGCTTTGCAAACAATCCTACTCGTGCTACTGTCAATTACAATTGTATAACGAGAGACTGGAATTTATCTAAATTAAATCTACTCTTGACTGTCATATAACAGAGTATTAAAATTTCATGAAACTTCATAACTATTGGACTCATTCAATTCATTACAAGTTTACCGACCAAATGCTGTAATGGCAATACCTGGAGCTGGAAAGACATTTATTCATCAAAACACATTAATGAAATGAATCCTAAAGCAGGTAGCTCTGTTGCTGCTACACATACAAAATCTGGTTCTAAAACATTAGTCGTATCAAGCGCTCTTACAGTTACCTGCTTTAGAATTCATTTTCTTAATGTATTTTCATGAATGACCACATTTACAGCTCTAGGTATTGCTTTTACAGTGTTTGTTGATGTGCTCTGCTGGGTTAACGACCATTGAATGTGGGTGAGACGAATATCTATGAAGTTATCTCCTATTTTCATCATCTCATAATTTGTCTGCTGTTAGAATATTTTGTCGATATATATATACATATATTATACACACATACAGGGGTTGGACAAAATAATGGAAACACCTTAAAATTTCAAACAAATTTAGCGTAATATAGGGTAGGACCATGTTTGACAGTAATTACAGCTTGAATTCTCCGAGGTATGAACTCATACAAAGTTTGAATTTTATTTCAAAGGAATTTTTGTCCATTCTTCAGTTAAAACAGTCTCCAGTTCTTGTAGTGATGGTGGAGGACATCGACTCCTTACTTGCTTTTCTCAAATGCACCATAAATGTTCAATAATATTGAAATCTGGGGACTGTTGTGGCCAGATCGATGTTCAACTTCACTAGAATGTTCCTTGTACCATTCAGTAACAACTTTAGCTGTGTGAATTGGTGCATTATCATCCTGAAAGATTGCGTTTCCCTCCAGAAACAGTTCTGCAACCATAGGATGAATTTGATCAGATAAAATGCTTAAATAGTCTTGACCATTAATTCTGCCATGACGAGAAATCATTGAGTTGGATTTCAAAGATATAGTCCCCAACCTCCCCCCAGATCATCACAGATCCTCCTCCATGCCTAACAGTTAGAAGAAAGCAGTCTGGATCAAATGCTTCTTTTGGCTATCTCCACATGTATACTCAGCCGGTGGTCAGAAATAGGGTAAAGGATGATTTGTCCAAGAAAATAACATTCTTCCACTGCTCTAGGGACCAATTTTGTAGGTTTTTACTCCACTCTAAATGCTTTGCAATGTTTGTTTTGAAAGTAGTGGTTTTCTGATTGCAGCCCTCCCATGCAATCCGGCTTTGTGCAGCTTCTGGCAAACAATTTTTGTGGAAACTGGATTCTTGAGGTGGTCATTAAGCTCTGCAGTAATTTTGGGAGATGTACTTTTGTGATCCTTTCTAACAATTTGCATAAAAAGTATGATGGTCTCTATCTTAAAGTTTTGGTTTTCTTTTGGAGTTTTGTTTTGACGAGGAGGTTTTTCCTTCTTTCTCAAAGGCTGTCATTACATTTTAGCTGTTTTTGTTATGCTAGCACCTGCCATTAGAGCACCAGCAATTTGACCTCCTTGAAAGTCTGATAGATCTGTCATTTTGATGAATTTTAATTACCTTTTTCTGATGATATCTGAAGAGAAACAGCAGTTTTAGCAAAACATATTAAGCAACACTAATAATAAATCAAAAAAAATAAAAATAAACAAGCTTTTGACAGTTTTATAGATATTTCAAAATTATGATGCTATGATGCTAGGTGTTTCCATTGTTTTGTCAAACCCCTGTACATACACACACACACACACACACACACACATATAAATGTATTTACATATATATATATATACACATATATTGTAGATACATATTATAGACATCATATATATTATGTATTATATACATAGTTAAACACACACCTCATGTATATAGTAGAAGGCTTCCAACGATTGAAAAGAAAATTTTTTAATCATTAGGTCTGATCCGAATGATTTCTCATTAGGGACCAAGAACAAGAAGCATGAAATGTAGGTTCTGTCTATTATTCACAAGAGACAAATCCATATATACACATCCGTATGTAAATACATACACAAAGCCATTGTAGAAATAAAACAAACATGGCACATGTGGCACATGTGGCACATGTGTGTATATGTAGATGTGCATACATGCAGCCACTGAAGAAGTAAGATCCTCCTCCTCATCATCATCATCGATGTATATATATATTCACGAGTGGACAAATGAAAGACAGTGGCACCCAACATATTCTGAGGGAGTTATATATATTAGTTAATAACAGTTTGAATCAGCTCCCTGCAACTTGAAGTTTCCTAGGCTCATCAAATGAACCTAACTCATCAGGCCCATAGAACTGAATGGAGTACATGATGGCTTCTGGGTATTGGGTTGATGTTGGTCAACACAGATCACATGCCATTATTAAGCTGGTATTGATAAAAAATCCAGGACCACTGAGACAGGGATGTTGGTGGAAACACATTATCTAGAGAGATAAGGGGAAATTACATGGGTGAATTATAAAAATAGTTAGGCTACCCACACACAATTTACATACAACAGCCCTTGTATCCCCAACTCTTATACACACAATGCACAGAAAATAACACAATTGGGTCTTGCATATATATATTATGTAGAGTACTGCCAGGAGTTTTCACAACTTATATGCAAGTAAAAACTGACAACCAGTCTCTGTTTAGGAACTTTTTGAAATTCAGAAGATAGAAAACTGCAGGATACATAGAAGTGTTTAATCCAGGACTATAGAGTATCTAGATGAGGAGGAGGAGAAGGTGGAGGTGGTGAGGGGGAGGGTGTATGTGTGTGATAACAGGACACATGAAGATAAACACAATAAGAAGAACAAGAAGAAAAAAAGGAAAGTGGATGGATTGCAATGCAACATTTGGAGAGAAGAGTCAATAACTGCAGGAGTGCAGAGGAGGAAGGAATCTCAGCAGAAAATGGAGGTGGGGGGGGGGAACTAAGCAAAGAAGTATTCAGAGTCAATAAAGAAAGAAAAGAATAAAAGAAAGTTTAAATTATTATAAGGAAGGGGGAAGAGGAGGAGAAGGAGGAGATGAGATATTGAAGAAGAAGAAGAAGAATGAAGTATGAGTGTTTAACCATTGAGAACAAGAACACTGTATCATCATCGTCGTTTAACGTCCGTTCTCCATGCTAGCATGGGTTGGACGGTAATATATATATATATATATATATAACAGCAAAAACAACATTACACAAATACTGTGTGTGTGTGTGTATATATTTATATACACACAATTACCAACAACAACAGTATATACATATAACAGCAAGAATATATATTGGCCGACTTTCAAACATACAAATCAAAATGCAACTCACCAAAAGGAAGCTTATTAGGAATGTGTGTGTGTGTGTGTGTGTGTGTTACATATGGAACAAAGTAACAAGAATTGTGTGTGTGTGTGTGCGTGCGTGAAGGCAAAGCAGTCGTTTTCTTCTAATATACACGTTTGTGTTTGTGTGTACTGTTGTAGATGTACATGTAGGTATCTTGGACTATTTGTGTATGTGTGTATACACATATGCATATACATATATATATATATATATATATATATATATATATATATATATATATATATATATATATATATATGAATATGCATATGCATATGTTTATGCACACACATACACACACACAGCATGGGGTATTCAGGTTAAGTTTGACAGTTTGCATAAAAAGGGAGAGAAAAACACAAAATCTCTGCCAAAAATAAATTATTTCAAAAAATGGAAATCTATCAAGTGGATTGTGACTGGTAGACAGCAGTTTACTCAAAGTAGCCACCCTCAGCTCCCACCATCACTTCAAGAGGACTCTAGAACCTGGCATCTATGCATTCATCACTATGTCTCTGAGAAGACCTTGACCATCCACTGAGCCTTGGTGTTGCAGGCAGAGCAGTTGGTGTCTTTCTCAAAAGTACCCTGAGTGTCACCCATTGGATTACAAATGGGGGAATTAGGGGTTCAGAAATTGGGGCTGGTGAAGTCATAGAAATTCTCCAAGAAATTCTAGAGAAATGGCAAGAAGCTGAATTTTATTGCCGCATGTGGCCTTCCAGCAGCAACTCTCTCCAGCCAGGAATTGGACCTCAATCTCCAGCAGCTTCTCACAGCTGTCTGAATTAAGTCTAAGGTCCTTCTAAAAGACGTGAGTATTGAATTCTAATGTGTGGACAGAGTCAGAATGCATGGTCTCATAGTCTCCAAGTTGAACAGCCTTTACAGTGTATGTAGAGCATTGAACAGCAGTCATGAAGTCAGCATTTTAATAACTGGGGTGAATCACCAGGATGTGGGCAACTCTTTTCCAGTATGCAGATAGGTTCCAGTCTGCCATGTTGGTGAGCTTTCTCTCATCTGCAACTTTAATCTTTATGCTCTCCAATGCCAACTGACTGTTCACCAATACATCAACCTGTTCCTGAATAAAGGAGACATAGAATATCATCAAATTTACTCTGAACACCCTGTATATGCTTGAGGGTTGCTGGCAAGAAGTGCAAACAGCTATGGAAAAATAGACATTAAATGACAATGGTGACATTATGTATATGTATGTGTATATATATATATCATCATCATTATCATCATCCATGTGACTTAAATATATATAGTCTTTTCTACTCTAGACACAAGGCCCAAAACTTTTGGGGACGGGGCCAGTTGATTAGATCGACCCCAGTATGAAACTGGTACTCAATTTATTGACCCCAAACGGAAGAAAGGCTAAGTCAACCTCGGAATTTGAACTCAGAACATAAAGACAGACAAAATACTGCCAAGCATTTCGCCCGGTGTGCTAACATTTCTGCCAGATCACTGCCTTCTTAAATATATATATTGATCATCTCTAAAAGGATATTCACCCCTAAAAAAATTACAAAAGAATTGCCATTATTCTGATAATATCGGAGGAAATAAATACTGAAATTATACTGAATAAAATATATTATACATGCAAACATTGTACAAATTTCAAGCACAAAACAATAAACATTTTCAACGATATGAATGAAATATTAATTTTCAAATGTTACAAAAATATGTACACCCCTCAGAATTATTTGCTATATTCAATATTTGGTGTGGCTGCCCTTGTGTTCAATCACTGCATTGAAGTAATGGTAATTTTACTGAAATTTTTAAGGATGTACATACTTTTGTGAGATACTGCATATATATATTTATATCATCATCATCGTTTAACATCCACTTTCCATTCTGGCATGGGTTGGACGGTTTGCTGAGGACTGCACCATGCTTCAATCTGATCTTGCAGAGTTTCTACAGCTGGATGCCCTTCCTAATGCCAACCACTCCGAGAGTGTAGTGGGTGCTTTTACATGCCACCAGCATGAGGGCCAGTCAGGTGGTATCGCAACCGTCACACTCAAATGGTGTTTTTTACGTGCCACCTGCACAAGAGCCAGTCCAGCGGCACTGTCAATGACCTCACTCAAATGTTTTTCATGTGCCACTGGTACAAGTGCCAGTAAGGTGACTCAGGTAATGATCACACTCAAATGGTGCTTTTTACGTTCCACCAGCACAGAAGCCAATCAGCGGCTCGGATGGTGCTCTTAGCGCTCCACTAGCATGGATGCCAGTCATCGAATTTGATTTCGATTTCACTTGCCTCAACAGGTCTTTGCAAGCAGAGTTTATTGTCCAGTGAAGGAAAGGTATGCATAATTGGGCTCGTTACACCACTGGCATAGGCGACGGTTTATGGTCTCACTTGGCTTGTTGGGTCTTCTTACCACATATATATGTATACATATATATGTGTGTGTGTGTATAATTATATATGCATATATCTATACATATATATACATATACATACGTATACATATATGTATATGTGTGTGCATGTGTGAATGTATGTGTATATGTGTTCATATATATCTATGAATATATATATTTATAATAATTTTATAAACGCAGGCGCAGGAGTTTCTGTGTGGTAAGTAGCTTGCTTACCAACCACATGTTTCCTGGTTCAGTCCCACTGCATGGCACCTTGGGCAAGTGTTTTCTACTATAGCCTCAGGCCAACCAAAGCCTTGTGAGTGGATTTGGTAGACAGAAACTGAAAGATTCCCATCGTATATATGTGTATATATATCTATGTGTGTGTGTGTGTGTGTGTGTGTATGCATATATATATATGTGTGTATGTATATACATGTATGTATGTATGTGTGTGTATATGTTTGTGTGTCTGTGTTTGTCCTCCAACATCGCTTGATAACTGATGCTGGTGTTTTTGCATCCCTGTAACATAGCAGTTCGGCAAAAGAGACCAATAGAATAAATATTAGGCTTACAAAGAATAAGTGCTGGGGTCGATTTGCCCAATTAAAGGCGGTGCTCCAGCATGGCCACAGTCAAATGTCTGAAACAAGTAAAAGAGTAAAGAGTATTCAATACAATGTGAAATACTTCTTTTCTGGAACATTGGCTCTCAAGTCACAGCACATAAAGCTATAAATAATAGCATGTAAGTATTGGGTTGGAAAGCTGTTTTGGATAGGAAAAGTCCAAGGTTGTGCATGGGGTCCCAGGGGCAGACTTCAAGATTTTCAATCCAATTTACATGCTTTATTATCTATATCTTTGTTTGAGGTGCTTCAAGAGCCAATGATCTAAAATATATTATATATATGTGTGTGTATGTATGTCATTGTTCTGTTTTATTTCAAGACTTTTTGTCTATAGAGAAAGAGCCAGTTTCTAACCTAGACCCAAGGCTCCTTCATAGGGATTCCAACATCAACAACAGGGTATTTTTGTTTGTATGTGTGTCTGTATACATATATGTATGTATGTATGTATGTATGTATGTATGTATGTATGTATGTATGAATGTATATATGCATGTGTGCAAATTTGTATGTTTTGCTTTATGTATGTATTCTCATGCTTATAGTTGCATATCTAGACATGCTCATATATATATTTAAATGATAAACTGGAAAGTTTTACAGATTTTTACAGTTCCAGTGATGGATTGGATCTGTAGTCTTCGAATTAGCTTTCTCCTTTCAGGTTTTGAGAAGTCTAATTTCTCAAGATTGGTATTTAGGCAGTGTGTTACATATGCATGCATGCATGTATGTATGTATGTATGTATGTGTGTGTGTGTATGTATGTATGTATGTATGCATGTATGTATGTATGTATGTATGTATGTATGTATGCATGCATGCATGCATGTATGTATGTATGCATTGTTCATACAGTATTATAAATTCAAGTGATGTACATGCAAGGCAAACAATTTGATCTCGGAGTCTGTGTTGAAGCAAAAACAATTGTAGCATGAAAGACGTGTTAGCCATTCAAAAAACAATGCAGTCACTGTCAAGGTTACACTGCATCAGATTATAAATTTAGTTTCATAACAGCTGATTCATGTTACTGAATGGTTTCACATTAAAGAAACTTTTATGTGTTGGTAAGTAAAACAGCATCAAAACATAGCTACATAGTAAACATCCTATCTAGTTTTTAAGTCTGAGGTATTGCAAAGCACTTGAATGTATGTATATATGCGTATGTGTGAGTGCTGGATGAGAGGTATAGAATTTTTCTTTTATGATGAGAGGACTTCCAGGCAAGAACCAGTCCTTATTACTGGGATGGGACTAGCCAGATAATTAAAATATATTTCTGATTGTGTGGACAAGTGGAGAGTATTCCGCTTTTAGAGTTCTAAGCACTTGGTCATATGGAATTCTTCAATATAATCCTTTCTGCTACTAAACAAAGTCTGCATCTCCTACAACTGCTGAGGTAACGTCTACACCAGTAAACACCAGTTGATGTAATATTGTGTAGAGTTTCCTTTCAATATTCATATATGTTTCACATATGTCATGATGCTACAACTCACGTGAATTTTAAAAGAGGGCTTGTGATTGTAAATCATACATACATACAAACACATATATATATGTATATATATGTATTTGTATGTGTGTGTGTATACATATATATATATATATATATATATATACATACATACATACATACATATACACATACAAAACAAATATATATATATATACATATTTACAAATAAATACATATGTATATATATTATATGATGATGATGATGATATATATATATATATATATATATATATATATATATGTATTTATATATATGTATATATTTATATATATACACATATATATATATACATATATATGCATATATATATGTACATATATACATATATATATATATATATTTATACGGTTATATTCACAGAAATTCATATATTTATATTTTCGTGTAAATAAATTGACTTACACTTATATGAGTATACACATATATAATGTTTACATATGCATGTGTATAAACATATATATAAATGTATGTATATATGTATGCCTATATGAATATATATTTGTATATACATATATATATATATATATATATATATATATATATATATAGACATATATGTATGTATGTAACATACTCACTGACACACATATTCACACATGTAAAGAGACTTGTGTAGGCACACAGCCTGCCCGTACACAGTCATATAAATGCACCCATGTGTGTCTACTAGCACACACATATTTGTGTGTGTGTCTGCACGTATTTGAACAGATGCCTGTGCACATATATATGTGCATGCAACTACATACATACATACATGTATGTATATATATATGCACACACACACACATATCCACTCACATATACAACCCCTTTCCTTTCACATTTTGTTCCCCTCTCCCTCAACTTTTTTCCTTAACACCCTTCTCCCCCTTCTTCCCACCCTTCCCCACCTATATCCAAATTGGCTCCTAAAGGAACAGGCAACAATTACAATGCAGGTAGGTTAGTTGGTGGAGAGCCGAAATCAATAAAACTCTTCACAAAAATTATTCTCTTCCAACCGACATTTTGTATCGAAGAGATTTTTTCTGGTCAATTTTTTTTTATATTTTTCAACCATTTTATATATTTTTGAGTTTAGGCTTTCTACTATATACACATACATATATACATACATATGTGTGTGTGTTTGTGTATGTGTGCATATATATATATATATATATATATATATATATATATATGAAAATAATTTTTTTTCGATTTTGCTCTATATTTCTTTTTAGTATATTTTATTTATACTTTTTTGATATGTTTTCCTGTTCACTTCACGAAAGGCTAAAAAATTATCAATCAGTTTGTTGTTTGCTTCTATAGCAACTTGCTCTTTCAGACAGATGTTTATTTTCGATCTCTCTCTCTCTCTCTCTTGCCGTGTGTGTATGTGTGTGTGAGTGTGTGTGTGTGTGTGTATGTATGTATACACATATATACCCACACACACATACTCAAATAGTCAAATGTACATATACCTATGCAGATGTGTATATTCGTATATGTGGGTATGTGTTTGCACACTCACACCCATATATTCACATATACACATGTATATAAATACACACATACACACACACACACCAACACATAAATATCATCATCATGCACATGTACACATTTTTATGTTTGTATCTACGTATGTGTTATACATACATACACACACGTATACACACAAACGCACACATATGCATACACATAGACATACAGCTACATTCGCAAGAACAGAAAGTAAGATAAGCTAAAAACAAAAACAATGATGAGTGAACGAAAAAATCTGACTTCAACTTTAGAGTTTACATACACACACACATATACGCACACACATACAAACACACACATATGCGCAAGCACACACATACACGCACACACACATACACATGCACACATGCACACACACACACACACACAAGTACATGTTTGTGTGTAAAAGAAAAATAGATGGAGGAGAGAAGAAATGTTTGTGTTCATGTACTTATGCACTCATAAGTGCGTGTGTGCACACACACAACACACAACACACAACACACACACACACACACGTTCATACCACTGTTGTTGACATCAGTTATTTTCTGAAGAAAATGAATCTTATTCCAAATGCCGACAACAAGACGGAACAAATAGAAAACTGCTCTCCATTGCAGTAAAAATTCTCTTGTAAATGTTTTATGATTGGTTACCAGCACCAACTCATTTGGAACAAGAGATTTGTTCCAAATCGAAGCTGCTTTCTTTGTGAAGTAGAAAACCCATCCAAAAGAACAGTAACTAATTATATAACAGGGACCTGTATTTCCATATATGGACATTGAAGAACAACAAGGAAACAAAATTTCTAATAATGATGTTTTAGTTGGTGCCAAGAATCCCATTGCATATTCCATCTGTTAGGATTTCATTGGTCTGTCAGTGGTTCAGTGTGTTGATAAAACTTGTTTGTTGGGTGGTGAGTGTTGTGAATGATTGTCAGAGTGAAAGAAGTTTTAATAACAAAAGTAAAATATATACATTCAGCATTTCCTTAAAGGCATCAGTATGGTAATGCCTTTAAGATAAAATGGTTTACTGTTCCTTTAGTTTCTTTCCTCTTCATTTAAGTATTACCAGTTAACTTTTATATATATATATATATATATTTGGTCATCCAAGGTCAGCATAATGCACATTGTTCTTGTGTTGGACTCATTGCCATACCTTAGCATTCCTACACTTTGCTACCTTCAACCAAATCACAAAACATCTTTGTAGTTGCTCATACTGCTAAATATAGCAACCAAATTTCTTGTAAATCACAACCATACTAAGTGGGTAAGCATTACATAATTTGCTTCCAAAAACTGGATAGACATAACTAGAACATCTTTGATCATAGGTCTGCCCAATCATTTCTGGCCAAGGGCTAAACAACAACAGCACTAACATTCTGTTACGTTGTACTTGAGCAAGAAATCAATACATCAACAGCGTGTGGTTCACTCATACTGTCATCAATGTACATATTATATGTCAAATTGTTTTCCTCGTTACCTTCTCATCGATCGACTCATTGCTATTCACTCAGACTTGTTTATTATTTCCTTTCCCCTGACAATGAATAAAACCAAAAAAATACCTTCACACTATATTATCATATTTAGTAAATCTCCGTCACAAACACTCGCAACAAAATTAGATAAGTAAATAAATAAATAGATTCAAAGTTGTTGCAATAATCTTTGAATAAACAGTTTCTATCATCTGACAGGACAGACCTGAAATTTTTCCAGCAAATATTTTAATTTTCACTTCTTATTCTTCTTTACTATTTTCATTATTATTATTATTATTATTAATATCATCATTATCATTATTATTATTAATATTATTACTATTATTATTGTTAATTTTACAACATTTCTTCCAGCCACTTATAAAAAAAATTATTTTTACTTATTTAACTTTATTTAATTTTTGCTCCTGGAAACTAATTTTGTTTTTTACTTTCTGTTTTTTTTTTCATTTTTCCATTTTAGTTTTCAAATTTTACTTCTACCAACTCAACATTATTACAGTTGCCATCGTGAATTTTTTTTTCTATGAGATACCTTGCAGAGTATGATGTCATAATAGAACATAGTTAAGGTTTCACACAGTTTCTCTTCTTCAATGTTCCTTTTTGGGGAGATTTAGAGTATTTTGGGGTGTTTTTTCTGTTTACATCTATATTTCTAGTTTTTCTTTCTCAGTTCATTTTGTTTTAAATTTCTTCTTAATCTATTTTATTTGTGTATTTATTTAATTATTTAATTTGGCTTCAAGGTGGAAATAAAACTGATTTGAATTCTTGAATTTTTCTAATTTATAATTTTTGTTTATTTCTCTTTTTAGCCTTGACAAAACTTACTGAAACATTATTGTAATAATCACACAAGCATACACACACTTAGATACATATGCAGACATACATTTATGTACACACATACACAAATGCACACACACACATACAAGCTTTACACTACATCCATAGACTTTCATTCTAAAATCATTAGTGTTTTTATGAAAGAATTCTGGACATATTTAACCAGTAAACATCTTGTAGCTGCTTCAGTATAGCTCCACTAAGCCACCCCTCCACCTCTGCCTTTCTCTCACAATATCTATTCATCTCTATATCTATCTATATCTATCTCTTTATCTTTATCTGTCTGTCTATGTGCTTGTCTATCGATTTATATCTATCTATCTCTCTCTAGCCATACACATCTACCTACTTATCTACATGTCTATATCTCTCTCTTTCTTTCTATCTATTTATCAAGGTAACAAGCAAGCTTTCACCCCCTCTGCCATTCTTTTATATTTCTGAATTATTTAGATCAATGGAATAACAGAATATTGGTTCTATATTTAGAACACATGGTGATGTTCCAATCCAGCTGAGTTGTTCTTTTTCTCCTTCTTTGACTACTGCAAGACTCTCAGACTCATTGCCAGTGTAAACCAATAAATTACATACTGACGTTCAGAGTGATCAGCTGAACCACATCGGCATTTGTTTAAGGATATCCCTGGCATATCAGCATTTTGGCCAAGCATCAGAGGATTTTACCTGTCTAGCAACAGTAAATGGGATTTGAACTCAGTTTGTACTGAGCCAAAGCAGATATGAGCATTTTCCCCAATGCTGTAACATCAGTCCACATCCCTGGACAGGTCAATCTTTCTGCATTTCAAATGGATGAATGATCAAGTTGACCGAAATAGGATTTGATCACACGGTGCTTAAAACCACAGCAAATACCACAATATGTTCTAGCCACTATTCTAACTAATGTTGCCAATTCAGTAGATATACATATGTGTGTGTGTGTGTACATATAGATACATAAATGTATATAGATATATCCATGTATGTATATATTTGTGTGTGTGTATTTATATATAAATAATATATATATACATTCATATATATATATGTGTGTATATAAATACATATATGTGCATATATAGATATAGAGAGATGATCAGACAGACAGACACAGATACATATATAGATATTTCTGAAATGCGTAAGATTATTTAAAAATAAATATGAGAACAATAATATTTCTAAGAAATAGTATAGTACCCTAGTGCATATATATATATATATATATATATATATATATTCAAAAATGAATAGAGATGGCTTTTGGGGGATAATTTTTATTTTAATAATAATGTTGTTTACAATGAGTGACTGTGGTATGAGTTTCAAGCTTCAAATAGCCGTTTTCAAACTGAAAAATATATGTTTTACTGGTTGCTTAAATAAGCCATTTAAGCAACCAATTAAACATATATTTTTCAGTTTGAAAACGGCTATTTGAAGCTTGAAACTCATACCACAGTCACTCATTGTAAACAACATTATTATTAACATAAAAATTATCCCCCAAAAGCCATTCCTACTTATTTTTTCAAATATGTGCTTAAAAAATAGTTTTTGTATGTGGCAGATGCTCAGGAGAAATAAACACTGAAAATGCGCAGAGACCAACTTCCACCACATTCCAGGGAGACAAACTAGAAATAGTTAATAGCTTCCATTACCTAGGTGACCAAGTCAGTAACGGGGGCGGGTGTGTTGAAAGTGTAACTGCTAGAGTAAGAATAGCCTGGGCAAAGTTCAGAGAGCTCTTACCTCTGCTAGGGACAAAAGGCTTCTTGCTCAGAGTAAAAGGCAGACTGTATGACGCATGTGTACGAACAGCCATACTACATGGCAGTGAAACATGGGCCGTGACTGCTGAGGATATGCATAAGCTCGCAAGAAATGAAGCCAGTATGCTCCGATGGATGTGTAATGTCAGTGTTCATACTCGACAGAGTGTAAGTACCTTGAGAGAAAAGTTGGACCTAAGAAGCATCAGTTGTGGTGTGCATGAGAGACATTTGCACTGGTATGGTCATGTGACGAGAATAGATGAAGATAGTTGTGTGAAAAAGTGCCACACCCTAGCGGTTGAGGGAACCTGTGGAAGAGGCAGACCCAGGAAAACCTGGGATGAGGTGGTGAAGCACGACCTTTGAACTTTAGGTCTCACCGAGGAAATGAATAGACACTGAGACCTTTAGAAGTATGCTGTGCGTAAAGACCTGGCAGGACAAGTGAGGCCATAACCCATGGCCTCAGTCCACTTTATGCATACCTTTCCTTCTTGGGACACAAAACTCTACTTGTGAAGACCTGATGAGGCAAGTGAAAAACAAAAACAAAATCAAAATCAAAATCGATCAACATCAATGGAAATCGTAACTGTGATACCAGTGCCGGTGGCACATAAGAGAACCATCCGAATGTGGCCATTGCCAGCGCCGCTCCGACTGCCTCCGTGCCAGTGGCACGTAAAAAGCACCATGCGATCGTGGCTGTTGCACGTAAAACACACCATCCGATTTGCTGCCAATTCAAAGGTTTCCCAATCTATTATTGATGACCTCCTTTATGCAGATGACTGTGACTTAGTCACTCATACAGTGGATGACATGCAAATACTCATGAATTGCATTTCTGCTTCTTGCAGGGCATTTGGACTCAGCATTAACCTGGACAAGACTGTTGTAATGTTCCAGCCTGCATCAGGAAATCCATATATAGAACCAGCTATCTTGGTTGAAGGAACAATTCTGAAGGTAGTAGACAAGTTTGTCTACCTGGGCAGCACACTCAGCCATTCTTGCTCCCTGGATGAGGAAATATCTTTCAGGTTGCAGAGAGCAACTGATTCCTTCCAGTCTCGTGTCTGGTCCCAACATGGTATCGCAAGGAGAACAAAAGTTGCTGTGTACCGTGCTTGTGTACTGACATCGCTTCTCTACTCATGTGAGACATGGACTCTGTTCAAACGTCAGGTAAGGGTCCTTGAACATTTTCATCAGAGATGTCTCAGACACATTCTCAATGTTGGCTGGACCTCAAAAATTTCAGACACACAGATCCTGAGGACAGCTGATATCTTGAGTATTGAGGCGATGGTGCATAAGCACCGGTTGCGTTGGATTGGACACCTTATTAGAATGAAGGATAGAAGGATTTCTAAGCAGATGCTCTATGGAGAACTTGAGAATGGAAGGAGACTCTGACAGAAACCAAGGCTGTGATTTATGGACTGTGTCAAGTCCTCATTAAAGGCCTGTGATATGCAGAACACTGACTAGGAGAACAATGCCTGTCATCGCCACAGATGGAGGAAGCATGTTAAGGAGGGGATCGACACTTTTGAGAGAGCACGTATCCAGCATGAAGAACTTAAGCGAGCTACACAAAAGCGCACGGCTTGTATAGTGAATGGGGAAAGCTTGGTCTGCAATGTTTGCAGTCGTGTATGCTTGTCAAGAGCAGGGCTCATTAGCCACCAATGGAGCCGCAAATGCAAAATATAAGTTAGTCCTAGAGCACACAATGTTCCTGAAGGTCGGCAATGGTCTTCCTTAGTCACGAGTGGACGGCCATCATCATATATATATATATATATATATATATATATATATATATATTCTTCTGATATGATATATTAATGGCTTCAAAGCAGTATGGTATGTTGTAGTATATCAAGAAAGAATTCATCCTGGTCTTAAGCCTTTACTGCAACCAAAATCTTTGGCAGTTTTGCCATTCAAAGCTTTACTCCAAACATTATCAGCACAACAAAAGTGAAAACGTTCTTTCAACAAATTGAAATTTTTTGCTAAAAATAGCAACTAAGTATCCCTTATATCATTCAACTCTTTATTGGCTGTCCAAGTTTGGTGGGAAAGAGGTTGAATGGAAGGTGTCTTCTGACCAGAAGAACTGACTGGAATGTTTGCAATGAGATGGATTCTGCAAATGGCAACCAAGGTGCCTGCTGGTGGTGATGGTGGTGGTGGTGGTGGCTGTGTTATACTGGGACACCTTAAAAACAAATGGTAGCACATATTAGATAATGTATTTCTGGACATAGAAAAAGATGAGGCAAGCTGGAAAATGCTGGATTGCAATCGTTGATCATGGGTCTGCTTAGTCAAGTCTGACCTGGAATTATCAACAACAACAACAACAACAACACCAGCACTGCCAACTTGAAATGGTGAAACTGTCTCTAGCACTCCTAGTTTCTGTGACTATTTGCTAAACTGTCCATCTGTTAGATCTCTTTAATCCAACCACCTAACGCTCCTCACATTTTGTCATTACATCTTTCTACTGCAGAGGAGATGGTAATTTTTGTTAGTTCTGTGACATAATTAACACTTAACTCCATGCCAATTACAAAGCTAATGTCAAACGTTCCAAACAGGATTAAGAGACGATGAAGTAACGGCTGCTTTTATTGAGGCCTGGGGGAGTTTCTGTTAGCTTTTGTAAAAGTAGGCGCAGTTTGATATGGTCACAACGTGATGGTGTGTAACAACAATGTCTACAGATTGAAAGTAGAAGATAGTGTGTGTTTGTATATACGTTGGGAAGGTGGAGAGAGATGTGAAAATAGCTGGTAGACTGTGTATGTGCTTGTGTATGTGTGTGTGTGCACGTGCACGTGTGCATGCTTTGGAGATTGTGAATGAAGGAGGGAGAGAGATTGCTGTAACAATAGAAGCCCTGTAGATTGTGTGCTTTTGTGTGTGTGTGTAAAAATATGTGTGAGTGAATGTCATCAATTTGCTGTATAACATGTATTTGAGAGAAAATTCGGAAGGACTGAGGAAAGTAGATAATAAACGAGATTTATTAATTACATTTTTATCACTAAATGTGGAGCATATTAAATATCTCCAAGTTTTACATGTGTGGAAGTTTTTTACTTTTTTGCTCCTATTAAACAGATTTTTTTCTGTTAACAAATATTATGTAAATCTGGAAAATAATTTATATAAAACAACACGGTGTCTACAATTGTCTTAATATTGTTGTTGATCAGGTAAATTTTAACTGAGCTGACCAACGCTTCCAGCCATGACAAACCTGTCTAGTTTTGTGGTGTCTTGGAAACATTATTTGATGTTTCCTTCTCTCTTGTGAGATGGTGGTGTCATTTGAGAAAGATTTTTGCTACTGTTTCTAGTCAGTCAAGTGACTCTCTTAAGGATCCCTTGCCAGTTCACAACTAGGCATTGTGGGATAGTACAGAATGACTTTTACTTCCCAATTTTCCCTAGATTATAAAAAGATGAACCCTATCAGTTTCCATGATGAGTTTTCAGTTGTTAGATCGATTGAATTATCTGCTCATTGAATAAATGTACGGCTGAGTATTCCTCAGACATCATCATAATCATCATCATTATCATTTAACGTCCATTTTCCATGCTGGCATGGGTTGGACGGTTTGACAGGAGTTGGTGAAGCCAGGAGTCACACCCGGTTCCATTGTCTGTTTTGGCCTGGTTTCCATGGCTGGGTGCCCTTCCTAATGCCAATTGGTTTACAGAGCATACTGGGCACTTTTCGTGTGGTCTCAGCACCAGTACTTTTTAAATGGCACCAGCTCAGACAGAGTCACCATGTAGCTTGGTATGACAGCTTATAATGAGAGGACCACACACACACACACACACACACACACGTATAAATCATCATAACTGTCACTAAACTGAGTGTGATGAGGTAACATCTGCCATGGTCTTGTAAATAGTTTTAGCTGCCTGTGTAGTCACGAGCAAGCCTAGACACCCTCATCACGCTCCATCCACTGTCCCACTGAAACATCAACAATGTGACAACTGGGGGGGGGGGACAAAGTGAGAGAGAAAACTGCACCAGTACTCTGGCTGGTACTCATTATCAGCAAAGTAAATTGGGGCAATATGAAATGGTGAGCCTTATTCAGAAGTAAGGCATCTCTCAATCAAGGAATTGAACCCAAAACTTCATGAATATGAGCCCAATAGCCAAACCATTACGTCATGCACCTTCACACACACACATGCGTGCACACACACACACATCTTTATCATCATTTAATGCGCATATTCCATGCTATCATGGCCTGGATGGTTGCAGGACATTGTCAAACTTCAGTGTCTACGTTTGTAGGATTTCTATGACTGATGTCTTTGCTAATGTTGACCACTTTACTGAGTGCAGTGGGTGCTCTTTTGTGGAACCAATATTTTTAGACATCATGATGTGGCTTGGGGGAGATTTGGTTGGCTGTGCTTTCTGTCACTTCAAGCAACCAAAAAAAGAGCTTCCTCAATGGATTATATGCTTTGGAATGGTAGTATAAATGCATATATATATATAGGTATATATATATATAAAGTCATCAGCATCATTTAACGTTGTCTTTCCATGCTGACATGGGTTGGACGGTTTGACTGAGCACTGGTGAGCCAGAAGGCTGCACCAGGCTCCAATCCGATCTGGCAGTGCTTCTATAGTTGGATGCCCTTCCTAACGCCAACCACTCCGAGAGTGTGGTGGATGTTTTTTTATGTACCACTGGCATGAGGGCCACTCAGGCGGTACTGGCATCAACCATGCTTGAATAGTGCTTTTTATGTGCCACCAGCATGGGGACCAGTCAGGCAGCACTGGTAACAACCACGCTTGAATGGTGCTTTTTACGTGCCATCAGCATGGCACAAGTCAGCTGGCACTGGCATCGGCCACACTCAAATGGTACTTTTTACGTGCCACTGGCTCATGTGCCAACCAGACGGTACTGTCATTGGCCTTGACAACAACTTCACTTACCTCAATAGGTCTTCACAAGCGCAGTTTATTGCCCAGTGATTGAAGGATACTTTTAAATGGGTTGGTTATGCTGCACTGGCATAGGCCACAATTATGGTCTTACTGGACTTGCTGGGTTTTCTCAAGCACAGCATATCTCCAAAGGTCTCAGTCACATGTCATCACCTCAGTGAGGCCCAACATTCGAAGGTCATGCTTCACCACCTCATCTCAGGTCTTCTTGGGTCTACCTATTCCACAGGTTCCCTCTACTGCTAGGGTGTGACATATTTTCACCCAGCTGTCCTCATCCATATGCAACACATGACCATACCAGTGCAGTCATCTCTCTTGCACACCACATCTGATGTTTCTTAAGTCCAACTTTTCTCTCAGGGCACTTACACTCTGCGATGTATGCACACTGACATTACACATCCAGTGGAGCATATTAACTTCATTCCATGCAAGCTTACACACATCCTCAGCAGTCACGGCCCATGTTTCACTGCCATGTAGCATGGCTGTTCACACACATGCATCATACAGTACCTTTTACTCTGAGGAAGTGGTCCTTTGTCACCAGCAAAGGTAGGAGCTCCCTCAACACTCCCGCTACTGACTTGGTCACCTAGGTAACAGAAGCTAGCAAGGAGTTGTAGTTTTTCCCCCTGGAATGTGACGGAAGCTGTTTTCTGCACATTTTCAGTGTTTACTGTCCC
Source organism: Octopus sinensis (assembly GCF_006345805.1). NCBI lineage: Eukaryota > Metazoa > Mollusca > Cephalopoda > Octopoda > Octopodidae > Octopus > Octopus sinensis. The sequence continues at coordinate 1,052,529 of NC_043001.1, read as the reverse complement.
TGAGCATTTGCCACACACAAAATCAATCTTTCCAATTAACCTTCTTATGTGTCCATAGCTTACACTGGGTACATCTTATGGAGTTTTTACCTATGTCTTTTCTACATATCGAGCAGGTCCATCTACCTGAAGGGATTTGTGGCTTGTCTGCCTTTCTACTTATTATACATATATATATTCTTTTGTTTTTAAATGTAACCACATGTGGATCGTTGGCGATTTTTTCCTCCATTTTCCTTCTCTCCTGTTCCTGATGAAGAGCTTTGCTCGAAACATAAAACTACTTTTCTTTCCTTCCCTGAGTGTCTGCTAATACTTTGCATGTACCACATCCTTGCATTGTTTTTCCCCTGTGTTTTTCTCATTTCTCTTGGGATTAAGTATATATATATATATATATATATAGTTGTGGCCATTGCTAGTGTCATGCGAATGATATCTGTGAAATCATAGCCATGGCTGTTGCTGGTGTCATGAAAATGGCACTCATACCAGTGGCATGTAAAAATCACCCATTACACTCTTAGAGTTGTTTAACATTAGGAAGGGCATCCAGCCATAGAAATCAATCCAAATCAGACTGGAACCTGGTGCAACTCCCTGGCTTACCAGTTCCTGTGAAACTGTCTAACCCACGTCAGTGAACATTAAATGGTAACGATGATGATGACGATGAGATATCTATATGAATTCCTGTAAATTTCCCTGCCTAGAACTTTCAAACATACTCACCTTGTCTCTGATGAGGAAATGCCCAGTGTATGGACATGCTAGTTTATCACTTGGGATATCCCAGAAACAGCTCTAAGACTTCAAATTGACGTCACCTTAATTAAATTATTATAAATGACTCGAGATACTCATACTGCCTTGGTTTTTGATGTCTTTTTCCTCTAATGTATACCTGCTAACTTGGAAGCCAAATACGGATTCATAGCTCCAGCCTCAGCTGTGAACTTGGAACTTAACGAATAACCAATTATATCACTTATTCAGCATACCTGTTCACTTAGATCACCAATGAACTAGAACCCTCATATCTTTTATGTATGTATATATATACACACACATACATATATATTTATATTAAGGGCATTACTACACATAAATGCCTCATGCTATTAGGGACTCTTAAAGTCAAAACTACCATAATGTATTTATTATGGTAGTTTTGACTTTAAGAGTCTCTAACAGCATGAAGCATTTGTGTGTAGTAATGCCCTTAATATAAATAAATATATTTACGTAAAGGAAATATTTATAAATTTTTCCCTTATATGGTTTTCACTCTGACTACTTGATGAATTCTTATAAAGATTTTATCCTATTTTAAATTTTATATAGGCGGCGAGCTGGCAGGCACGTTAGCACGCTGGGCAAAATGCTTAGTGGTATTTCGTCTGTCATTACGTTCTGAGTTCAAATTCCACTGAGGTCGACTTTGCCTTTCATCCTTTTGGGTCGATAAATTAAGTACCTGTTATGCATTGGGGTCGATGTAATCGACTTAATCCCTTTGTCTGTCTTTGTTTGTCCCCTCTATGTTTAGCCCCTTGTGGGCAATAAAGAAATATATATATATATATATTATTTTTAATTTGTCTCAGTCATTAGACTATAGCAATGCTGGGACTCCACTTTGAAGTATTTGAAGCCTGGTACTTATTCTATCAGTCTCTTTTGCTGAACTGCTAAGTTACAGAGATGTAAACACACCAACACTGGTTGTCAAATAGTGGTAGGGGATAAACACAGACACAAAATCAAATTTCTTACTACACTTATGCTTATATATATAACGTTTTACATCTTATTACATTAAGCTAACATTAGTAATAAGTATATCCTGTAAGGATGCACTTTATAGATTTAGACTCAATATCTTTCTCCCAATATGTCTATTACAGATGACAAAAGGGTATTTAGAAAGACTCACCACTATCATTACCACCACCACAGCAACAGCAACAACCATCACCACCACCAACTTCTCTTTTACATGTCTCCATTTGATTTTCAATCAATTTAAATTTTTTAATTCTCTCCCTTGCCAATTTTGACAACAATTATCTTTAACACTAATGGATTTTTTTCCAATTACCATTTTAATTTCACTTCATTATAAATTCTTTTTGACTCTACAGTAATTAAGCCTACACTTAAACAACATATATTTAGAGAGTTGTTTAGTCAACCAGCCTTATGGGATGCGAGTTTCTTTAATACAACTTCCCAATATTTATGCATCAGATTCTCTGCTTTAATCATACAAATTATATTGTTTTTAAAAATCAAGTTAATCTTTATGCAAATATAATTCTCTCTGTAACCAAATTTAAACTTTGTTATCTTTTAAAGTTGTCCAATGTTATTTTAACTCTTGACTTTTTACTTGAAATTAGAATTTGTTAGAACTGTATTCCTTCTTTTAGCATGTCAGAGTTCCTCAACTTGGTTCTGGCACCACAAACCAAACAGGTCAAAGAGCTCAAGAGCTCCCTTAGCTTCTAAAACAGCATTGACATGAAGCAATGAATGAATGTGTCTCTATGAATGTAGGTGTACAAACATGCATGCATACATACATTATATATATATATATATATATATATATATATATGCTTCTTTCAGTCATTAGAATGCAGTCATGCTGGAGCACCACCTTGAAGCAGTTTTACTTGAATGAATCAACCCCTTGGTACCAAGATGTGGTGGGGGACAAACAGACACAGGACACACACAAACATGTTTGGTATTCTTTCCGTTTCCTTCTACCAAATCCACTTACAGGGCTTTGGTTGGCCTGAGGCTAGAGTAGAAGTCCCTTGCTCAATGTGCAGTGGGACTGAACCTGGAACCATGGTCGTCATCATTTAACATCTCTTTCCCATGCTGGCATGGGTTAGATGGTTTGACTGGAGATGGTAAGCTAGAGAGCTGGAACTCAGGTTCCAATCTGCATTTCACTTGGTCTCTAAGGCTGGAGACCTTTCCTAATGCCAACCACATTACTGAGTGTACTGGGTGTCTTTTATGAGTCACTAAAATGGGGACCTTTTACATGTCACCAGCACTCACGCCTTTTGCATATCACTAGCATCATAGTTGCCGTTTACATATCACTGGCACAGGTGCCTTTGATGTGTCACTGGCACGAGTGCCTCTCACATGTCGCTGGCACTGACCATGACCACAATTCCACTTAGCTTCACATATCTTTTCAAATCCAGCAGTTCACCAGAAGTCTCAGTCACTTGTCATCACCTCCATTGGACTCGTCACCTGACAATCACATTTCACCACCTCGTCTTGTGTCTTCCTAGGTCTATCTCTTCCACTGGTTCCTTCCTCATTTAGAGATTGGCATATCTTTACACAGCTGTCCTCCTCCATATGTATCACAGGATCATACTAGCAGAGTCTTCTCTCCCGTAATCCTACAGCTGATGCTTCTTATACTCAGCTTTTCTCATAAGACACTTATTCTCTGTCATACATCCAAACTAAGATTGAACATCTAGCAGAGCATGCTACCTTCATTTCTTTCAAGGTTTTGCAAGTCTTCTACAGCCACAGCCCATGTTTTACTGCCATACAACATGGCTGTTCACACACAGGCATCATACAATCTGTTTTTCTCTGAGGATGAAGCCCTTTATTACTAACAAAGGTAGAAGCTCTCTGAACTTTGCCCAGTTGTTCTAATTTTAGCAGCTACACTCTCAGAACATTCTCTTATTCTCTTCCACTGCTGACTTTGTCACGTAGATATCAGAAGCTCTCTGCTACTTCTAAGGATGCCCCCAGGCACTTAACAAAGTCTAGTTTCTGTACATTCCTAATGTCTGTTGTAGCTATTATACATCATCATCATCATCATCATTTAGCGTCCGCTTTTCATGCTAGCATGGGTTGGACGGTTCAACTGGGGTCTGTGAAGCCAGAAGGCTGCATCAGGCCCAGTCTGATCTGGCAGTGTTTCTACGGCTGGATGCCCTTCCTAACGCCAACCACTCCGTGAGTGTAGTGGGTGCTTTTTACGTGCCACCCACACAGGTGCCAGACAGAGCTGGCAAACGGCCATGAACGGATGGTGCTTTTACGGGCCACCAGCACGGGGTCCAGGCGAGGCTGGCAACGGACAGGAGCGGATGGTGCTTTTACGTGCCACCGGCACGGGGGCCAGGCAAGGCTGGCAACAGACACGAACGGATGGTGCTTTTTACTATCCACTGGCACAGGGGTTACAACTACAATTTCCATTTGATTGTAATTTGATTTGATTTTGATGTTGATGTACTTGACTCAATAGGTCTCCCCAAGCATGGCATGTCGCCCTATGATCCAGGGTACTTTTGAGTGGGCTGGTTATGTGACACTGGTGTGGTTATAGCTGTGAACTCACTTTATTTGACAGGTCTTCTCAGTCTCAGCATACCTCCAGAGGTCTCGCTCGTTTGTCATTGCCTCCGTGAGGCCCAATGTGTGTGTATATATATATATATCATCATCATCATCATCATCATCATCATCGTTTAACGTCCGCTTTCCATGCTAGCATGGGTTGGACGGTTCAACTGGGGTCTGGGAAGCCCGAAGGCTACACCAGGCCAGTCAGATGTGGCAGTGTTTCTACAGCTGGATGCCCTTCCTAACGCCTTCCTATATATATATATACACATACACACATATATATAAATGTTTTTAAATTGAGTTATAATAACAATTTTAATTAAACTCAAAAATTATTCAATACTTTTTGCAAAGTACATATTTATTATACTCTTACAAGAAAACAGGTGACAGTGACTTCCAAGTTTCAGTCTGCTATTCCAAAGAAATTTTGCAGGTCAAAACATCAAAGTCATTATCACCTCTCTTCTTCTAAAAGTATAATGTATGTGTGTCTATCTGTGTGCATGTGTGTGTACACAAAAAAAAACATACACATGCATATATGTGTGTATGTATGCGTATGTATGTATATATATATACATACATACATATATATATATATATATATAGGGATTTAGCTGCTATTTCTGGCCAATTGAACGACGCTATATATCTATACATATATATATGTATGTATGTATGTATGTATGTATGTATGTATGTATGTATAGTGTCATTCAATTGGCCAGAAATAGCAGCTAAATCTCTCTGTGGCTGATACTGAACTCTGGTTGATCTGATTTCAAAGTGACATTGAATCATATAAATTTGTCCATCAAAAATAATTTTCACTGCATGAGGAATTGCAAACTTCAAAGTTCAAAGAGACTTGTGGATTCTTTAGTGCTGTTACTGCTTACTGTTGCTCTGTATTTTATTCTCATTACTTCTACAGAATTCAATCTCTTGGCCGTGCCTACAACAGTTGGGGGGGGGGGGGCAAAAAGTGATATGACCTTTCTGCTTGCATCTTGGTTGTATCCCGTTACCCTAACTATTCCTAATATTTCTACTCCATCCTGAATTATAATAAAATGCCTTGAATTTTGCTTGTCGGAACTGACGGAGGAGCATGTCCTTTTGGTTCTGGATCTCAACTTCTCATCTTGGTCATTTCAGTTTAGCCTGTCAACAGACTGGTCACTTGAGTGATCAATATAATTGTTGCTATCGTTTGCTCTTTGGTCAGTCCTGACTGAATAGGTCAGTGGCCTATGGTTACCCAACCATGACCACCTCACTTGTTTGCATCTAGAACTATATTGTCCCGTTTATCCTTCTTTTTAGTTTTAAGATGATATGCGGTAATTGCAGAATATCTGACTGCTATTTCTAAAAAGGTGAGTGACCATGTACTGGTTGCTCTTGTTGCATTGAAGTTCGTTAATCAACTTGAAATATGAGAGAACTTTTCCATCATTTCTCCTAATCTACATCGAAAAACCTCCTCTTGTTCAGAGATTATTTTTCATCTATTATTACTGTTGTTATCATCATCATCATCATCAGTAGTAGTAGCAGTAGTGGTGGTGGTGGTGGTAGTGATGCATTCATACTCACAGACAAGAAAGAAAAGGAGAAGAACCACGATGATACAATTTTACATACAGCCTTCTGTCACGAGTCTCAGAAATCTATCTGCAGAGAAGCACAAACACTTCCTGGGCTCCAGACAATCTAAAGATAAATTAAGTTGCTAATGACAACTAGGTGCATACTAATCAGGAGAAATACATGAAACGCATAGCAGGAGACGCTTCTCTTGGTTGGGTCGAGTTTTTCCTTAATGTAAGAAATTGATTTTAGCTTACTGACACTTATTGATATTCATTAAGAGGAGAGCGAGGTTTATTTTTAAGCAGAGTTCAAGCAAAAGATGAGATTTCCTCATATTTCAATGAGACTCATCACCAGAGATAAATTTATCATTTCTATGAAAGCATTGTTCTCTCTCGGTTCTTGTTACGTGTGTCCATGTGCATGATGTACATGTGTTTGTGTGTATGTGTGTGTGTATGTGTACATATATATATATATATATATATATGCATGTATGTATGTATAGGTATGCATGTGTGTGTGTGTGTGTGTATATATATATATATATATATATATATATATATATATATACTAAATTGCCTTTTATGACTCGTTGGCTGTGGTCATGCTAATGCAATGCCATTATGTAAATACACACACACACACACACACACACAGCAGCAGCAGCATTTTGACATACACTTTTCCATGCTTGAATGGTCCAGATGGATTCCTTTGAGACAGGTGGAAGAGTGAAGCCTAGAAAGACATGGAGTAAAGTGAAAGAAGTCCAACTTCAGCATGTTGAACCTGAAAGAGAAGGCAAAGGACAAAGATGAGTGGTTATTCACGGTATTAAGTCAGCTGTCCTGCTCAGCAATAAATAGGATTTATCTTTATATACTCACTGGGCCCTTCCTCTGCTCCCATTTTGTCCCCGTCAACCTTTCCTCCACCTGTCCTCTTCAGACAGCCATGTTAAAGTGGCTACGAATGTTATATATATGTACATACACACACACACACACACACACACACACACACATATAACTGTATGTGTGTGCATTAAGCTCAAAAGAAATGAAGCTAGCATGATCTGCTGGATGTGTAATGTTAGTGTGTACACCCGACAGAGTGGAAGCGTCCCGAGATAAATGTTGGACATATGAAGAATTGGATGTGGCATGCAAGAGAGACATTTGCATTGGTATGGTCATATACTGTAGATGGATGAGGAGAGCTGTGTGAAGAAGTGCCACTCCCAAACAGTGGAAGGAATCCAGAGTAGAATGTGGCCAATACCAGTGCCACCTTCACTGGCTTCCCTGACTGTGGCTCATAAAAAGCCCCAACTGATCGTAGTCATTGCCAGCCCCCTCTGGCCTCTGTGCCGGTGGCACATAAAAAGCACCCACTACACTCTCAGAGTGGTTGGCGTAAGGAAAGGCATCCAGCTGTAGAAACACTGCCAGATCAGACTGGAGCCTGGTACAGCCTCTTGGCTTCCCAGACCCCAGTTCAGCTGTCGAACACATGCCAGCATGGAAAACGGACGTTAAACGGTGGTGATGATGATGATGATATATATATATATATATATATATTTATTTATTATGTAAAAGAGAGACAGACAGACAATAAGCATCTTTCAGTTTGTGTCAGCCAAATGCAATCACAAATCTTTGACTGATTCAGGGCCAGAGTAGAAGGTACCGGCACAAAGTGGAGCTGCATGAAATCTGTGCAGTTGAGAAGTAAATTTCTTAACCATTCAGCCATGCTCGTGGACACACATGTATACATCTACCTATTTATCTATCTGTCTGTCTATCTATGTATCTATCTATCTATCTATCTATCTACCTACCTACCTACCCTCCTACCTACCTACCTACCTACCTACCTACCTATCTATCTATCTATCTATTTATCTATCTATCTATCTATTTATCTATCAATCTATCTATCTATCTATCTATCTATCTGTCTGTCTATCTATCTATCTATCTATCTATCTATCTATCTATATATATATATATATATATATATATATATATATATATATATATATATTATATTATATTAAATTAAAGACAAAACTACTATTAGGAAAATCATACAATGAAAAACTTAAGCCAATACATAAGATTATTAAATTTATATTATTTAAATATATAACAAAATTATTAAAAAAATATAATTAATATATCACTACGATCACTAGTGATATATTAATTATATATCACTAGTGATATATTAATTATATTTTTTTAATAATTTTGTTATATATTTAAATAATATAAATTTAATAATCTTATGTATTGGCTTAAGTTTTTCATTGTATGATAGTAGTTTTGTCTCTAATTTAATATAATATAATATTTTACTATAAAATTGGATTCAATCCTAAATCTGATTTTTCCCTGCAAGTTTGGATTTATTCCCTAATATTTATTATATATATATATATATTTATTATTATATATATATATATGAGAGGTTTTGGTATCCAGATGACCTAAACAACTGGAAGACTTCCTCTCTTTTTATAAATGTTCTAAAAATTTCACACTGCTTTGGCTTTGTTGTCACATTTTATTCAACATATATATACACACACACACACACATACATACATATCTATGTACTCATATTTATATATTTGCATACATACCCATGTATATATATGCATATATGTATACATATACTCAGACTCACCCTCTCACATGTGCATGTGTGTGTATATCTGTGTGTGAGTGTCTCCATGTGTGTGTCTGTATGTGTTTATCTGTGTGTGAGTGTCTGCATGTGTGTACCTGTGTGTGTGTGTGTGTGTGTGTGCATTGACATATAAATTCAAAGCTGGAAGTGTTCTATTCTCTCTTTCATACAATTCCCAAAATTCTCTGTTGAATGCATTTTCCTTGAATAATATATTCTAGATTGGGTTATATTTTCCTAGGTGGACGGTGACACCTTGTCAAAACATCTACAAAGAGATTTTACATACTAATTGCATAAATAATCTGTAAGCACATGTCAGCTCACTGCATTAGACAAGACTTTGCAAGATGTCTTTAGCATGATGACAAAGATGATGACGGTGATGATAACGATGCTGTCATACTCCCTCAGTCATAGAGTTGTCTTAAAATAGAGTTTTAATAGGAGTACAGGGATAGAGTTATCAGGAGTGTGTGGCATTTGATGGCATGGGGGAAAGTTGTATGTCACAAAAGAGGAGAAAGATTGTCTGCAATAGAGTGAAAGGTTTTATTAAAGTGAGAAAAATATATTGTTGCTACTAAAATATCGGCAAATATTCTTGGTTCCTCGATATAATCAGTGGTAAACCACTTAGCAGGAATAGATTGGCAGGACCATAATTGAAGATTGAGTGGAATGATTAAAAATATCCCAGATATTAATTCTCTGCCTTTTGGGAATATTTTTATTGACATGGTGATATGCACGCACACACACACACACACACACACACACACTTATCCATTGGCACATGTTCCTTCTTTTTCTCATACACACACATACATAGATGCGTGTCCCAATGGATATTCTCTCGAATTCACACACCCTAATATCCATATTTCCCATAGATGTACCTATACTCTCAAATATTTGGTGTGGGATTTCATATTGTCTTAAATACACACACAAATATGCACACACACAAATTTTCCATATACATGCTTACATACATGCACACACATACACACGTACATACTTATTCATCACTGAGATGCTCACAGATGTGTTTATGCACAAATTTGTACACCTAAGTATGCATGTATAGCCACGTAACTGAAAAGACATACGTATGTGCATACATATATACACACTTACACATACACTCAAAGAAGCAAATGAATACATATGAAGGACTGTCGTAGATACATACACACTCACACCTATAAAGACAGGCACTTACACATACACACACATAGTTTATGAATTCAT
>NC_043001.1:900060-1037560 GCF_006345805.1 Octopus sinensis | reverse complement strand
ATGCAACAAAAATTTGTATAAAAACAGTTGTGAGGTAAAATATCCTGAAAAATATATAAGTGAGGCAAAAAATTGGATTTAACTATAATTAACTTTTTTATTTTAAAAACAAACTATATTTTTATCAAGCTTAAATGATAGAGCTCAATTCAAGGAATTTCAGCTAACAATAAAATTTGAATAGTAAAAATTATTTGGTTTAAATTTACAAAGTAACATTATGATTAAAAAAGGTACCATCATTTTGTTAAAATATTGACGCACTAGAATATTCTAAAAAGGGGAGCCAGAAGTCCCAATATAGTTAAAGTTTTATGCAAAGTAGAATAGTTTATATAGTAGGCAAATTCATTATGTAATAAATAGGGTCAAGGCTAAAAATGTGAAGACTTGACGATAACTTAGGCAATAACTCAAGCAAATTTTACTGTGAATTTGTTGTTATAGGTAGATTTTATTGTAATATATGATTAATTTTTGTATTATTCTATTTATTGTACTAATTATGTACTACAATTATTTTTTATAACCTGTTTTCAAATTTCTAATTATTAATTAATAATTTCCTAAAAAGGAATATTTTTTAAGTACAAAAAATACTTTGAGTTATTTTATATTTTTAAGTGAAGTAACAAGCTATAACTTGTAATAAAATTTTTAGCTTTAATAAAAGATAATATTTTCTAAATCTAAATATTTCATTTGAAATTTTATCCTTAGCTGCAATATTTTAAGTAAAAATTTTCTTGTTTTGTACTTTACCAGATGTAATAACTTGTCCTCTACTTTTCCAGGTTTATAATCTTAAGAATATTATTTCTCTTGCTCGCATTTTTCCTTGTAATATATATATGATGAGCTACCACACAGTTCCCATTCCCAAGTTCAACTTGTAAGATGTTGGTCACCCAGATATTAATGGTAAAAGAATATTGACCAAGGTCCTCTGCTGTAAGACCAAATGTGAAAGCACATGATTGCAAACCAAACATTTGAACCACACAGCTATGTGAACAGAAATTAATTCCAAAATTATTTTCAGCGATTGCACTAGCTGTTTTTCAGCCATCAAATGTATAAATGTGTTTAGCTTTGGGCCATAGAATGGATGAGCAATGTTAATTTACAGCGACATTATTGCTTTGTATAACAAAGGGAAACTGAAGAATATGGCAGCAGAAAAAGCTTCCATTGTCACATTTTGTTAAAGACTTTTCTTTGAATAAAAATGCTTCTCCTCTAACTTTCTCTAATATGGCATTGATTGGTGTCACCAATTCAGGGGGGGGGGGTTCATCATTCAATAAGATTTGTGCTAATAAGAAGCAATCCCTGTGGCAAGGCAGCTGTTATAAGGACACCTACAAGGGACAGACTGTTGACCATTGTTTATTCTGATAGATTTTCATTAGAGAACACCAGTTGACTTCTAAACAGACATACAAATATACATGCATTCTCTCTCTCTTTCTCTCTCACTCTCTTTCTTTCTCACTCTCTTTCTCTCTCACTCTCTTTCTCTCTCACTCTCTCACACACACACATACACACGTATGTGTGTCTATATGTGTGTGTCTGTGTGTGTGTGTGTATTTGCATATGTGTATGTATATATGCATGTATCTCATTCATTTATTTGCTCACATCAGGTTTTACCTTGCTAGCATGGCTAAGAATACACACACACACACACATATATAAGCAGTTAGTTTCAATGATTGTGGGGATTGATTATGTATAATTTAAGAAATATGATTTCTTTCCTTACTTCTCTTTCTGTTTTCTCTTTCTCCTCTTAATAAGGTAAAATAATTCACATCAGAATATATTATTTTCTCTCCCTCTCATAATGTACTTCCTTTCTTCCCACCAATTCCATCCTATTGTCCAGTGTGAGCAATTCTGTACACCTTATTCAACATTTTCTTTCTTTCTCTCTTTCATTGGTCCAAGACCAACCAACAGAGACAAAGATGGCAAACATACAAAGAAATGCATCAAAACCTATCACCCTTATATTTCTGTCTCAATATCGTCTTCTAATCAAACTTTCATTTTTGATATATCAAGGCACAGACGTATCTCTGTGGTAAGAAGCTTGCTTCCTAACCACATGGTTCTGGGTTCAGCCCTACTGCATGGCATCTTGGGCAAGTGTCTTCTACTATAGCCTCGGGATGACCAAAGTCTTGTGGGTGGATTTGGTTGACAGAAACTGAAAGAAACCTGTTGTATATGTATATATGTGTGTGTGTGTGTGTGTATGTATGTATATATTTGTGTGTGTGTGTATACATGTATGTATATATTTGTGTCTGTCTGTGTCTGTCCCCCAACCATCACTTGACAACTGCTGTTAGTGTGTTTAAGTCTCTGTCACTTTGCAGTTTGGGAAAAGAACACGATAGAATAAGTACTAGGTTTACAAAGAATAAATCCTGAAGTTAATTTCTTCAGTAAGTGCTCCAGTATGGCCACAGTCAAATGACTGAAACAGGTAAAAGAATAAAAGAACCTAGAAAATCTGTCTTGTATTCAGTTTACTCCATAATTCTTGATGCCTTCTTGGCATTTCATGTTTTATTAATTTAATATTTTTATCATGGTCTCTAATTATAGTTTGCAAACAAACTTGATTTTGATTTAATTTATTTGAATAAAAGAGAGATGAGGAGAGAGAGAGAGAGAGAGTGAGTGAGTGGAGGCAAAGATGAGGTGAATTCTTCCTGTGAGAAACTTGTTATAGCTGCACAGGAACCTCTGAGTCAAGCTTTGCTGTCTCAAGTCTGTGATTAACAAGAATCTGTGTCTCCAAATGAGTCCAAAAGTCTTTGGGGGAGACAGAATTACTGAAGTCATCATTCAAAGATTTTGACTCGAAAAACAGAAATAAAAATAAAACAAAAAGGAAAAATACTGAGTAAGGGAAGAAAGAGAGGGAAAGAGCATGTGTGTGTGTGTGTGTGTGTGTGTGTGCATACATGTGTGTGTGTGTGCATGTGTGGGTGTCTGGTCTAGTGCTGGTGTGTCCCTATATTGGGAATGTTCAATAAGGCAGCCAATGCAGTACATTGTAGCATTCCTTCATATCTATTTTCATGCATTTTAAAGCAGAAGACTAAGACAGTCGGTGAATTCTTCTTGTAATGGGTGAAATCTAACATCAACCTTCAGTTGGTTCTGTCAGTGAAAGAACTGTTTCAGTAGAAGACTTCATTATAAATGTCAGTGTGGCATTTAATATCCGTCAGTTCCTTAGTTGGCCCTTCATCTACTTCATTGGCCTAACTTATTGATAAGGGGAAGATTGATAGAATTGAATTATAAATGTGTCCAGTGGATAGATTAAAATCTATCCACTGGACATTGGAGAAAGTCTTTCTATGAGAAAAGAAATATGAGAAGTTTCCTTTTAATCACAGACAAACAGCAAAAGAAAATAGCATTAATGATGGTCATTGGACATCAGAAACAAAAACAGAAAAAAGAAAAAAAAACATTTATAAAATATTGATATTGTTGTTTCACCCAGAGTAAGTTGTCCCTTAGCATTCCTATGATCACAACCTGGCTATAATCTTTCCTTTTTTAGTTTCAGGCTCAATGTATCTAGAGCTATGGTAACAATTGTATTCTTTCCAGCCTTTCTTTTAAGGCAGTAAGATAGCATGAGGATAATTTGGTTACTATTTCTGGTAGACCAAACAACTACATCTACTTGTATCTGCAAAACAGTAGAAGTTGACACACAGTTCTGTTTAGTTTCTCAAAAAACATTATTAAGGTCATTGTTGTTGTTGTTGTTGTTGTTGTTATTATTACTATTATTATTATTATTAATAACAATAATAATAATAATAATAATAATAATAATAATAATAATAATAAATGCCCTGATGCAGTACCAGACAGTGGCTCTCATGGTTTCTGATCTTAATTGACTGGGAGTGTTATCATGTACATTGTTTTGTCTTGGTATAAAAGATGGGCTACAGCAAATATTCTGCTCAATACCACAGATTTGCTTGTCAGTTGTTTGACCTTCACCAGTTGAGCATGTCCCTTAGTGGCTGACGATATGCGCATCTCTGATTATGAGCAGAAGTAGTGGGGAAGCATCATAGCCATGTGTTGAAAGGAATTCTTGGAGGTTTGGATAATTCACCTTTGGAAACATGGGTGGTTCATTCAACATCCTTAAACAATCCTTATTCAAGGACCTTTTGAGCAGGATGGGTTACTCAACCAGAAGAAAATTCTAGCTGGGCCCCACCTGCAAAGTCATATACTGTTTATCTTGATATGACATCACCATGTCGCGCACATATGGTTGTGATGCATGTACCTGGTGTACCCTTATCAGACGGGTAGTCATGATGGGTATACTGGGCTTTGTATATTTGTACCCCAGTGTCACTTTGATGGCATGCTCTGCTCTCTCACTCAAGAATAATAATAATAAAAAGTTATAAATATTGGCAGAAGGCCAGCAATTTTAGTGAGAGAGAGAGAGAGAGACTCTAGTTGATTTCATTGGCCCAGTATGTGAGTGCTACATTATTTTATCAACTTGGAAAAGGTGAAAAGCAAAGTAGCAAAGTTGACTTTGGTGAAATTTGAACTCAGAGGTTGTAGTGAACAAATACCATAAAACACTTTGTCCAATGCTCTGATGATTCTGCAGAAAAATAAAAAGAAAACAGAGCCTAGTTTTGCATTAGTTCTTTTTTATTCAGCCAATGGTTCAAAACAATAAGTTATTAACCTGAGGAAATACATGGAAATCTGCCACTCACTACAATGGTTTGTTCAAGTCATCCTCACAAAGGCCATACTGGAGCTCCATATAATGAGGTGAGGGAAATCCTAAAGTTTTCTCCTGGGCCTGAAATCACATTTCCCCATTCAATTTTCAATACAATTCTAAATTCCATTTCCTAACTTAGTTTTATCAATCTAGTTAGAAAACAGAAATTTTTTTCAGCTCTTTCTTCAACTTCTTACTAAAAATGTTCCTACTTCAATTACAAATATTTCCTTCTGCACATCTTTATATTTCAGACAAATAATAATAATAATAATAATAATAATAATAATAATAATAATAATAATAATAATAATAATAATAATAACGATACTGATAATCCGTGTTAGTATTGTTATTTGAAATTTGCATTACGTAAATCTTGCTCTGAATTTCAACATTCTTCACTGTTTTCGTTAATATATTCAACTAAAACAAATTATAATTTCCAAAGATTTCCATCAGTATTTCACAAATTCAATTTTTGTTCCACATTGCTATTTTTGGTGAAGTAATCACAGCAATTGGTGTATGTAGAAAATGTCATGCTAATTCGAAGTTAGTCATTAATTTTTGAAAAGATTACAAATAATTTGATTGAAATATTCAAGTATTATGAAACCAAAGAAAATCAAAAATATAATACATTCATACAAACACATATGTATATGTGTATATATATATGTGTGTGTATTATATGATACGTATATGTATATAAAAACAGATATAGACATATTTTTAGCATCTATTGATACTGAAGGAAATCAATACTATGAATACTGTCTCTAGATTTTTTTTCTTACTATTTTTTGGTTCTTTTTAATCAAAGATCATTTTTATTTTTTATTTATGTCTATAAATAGAAAATATTATGGCAACAATTGTTTTCAAAACCGATTCCGAATGAACAATGAGAAATTTATTTTCAGTTATTTTATGTTTTTTAATAGAATTTTTTTTTATAAATAAATAATTATCTTAAACAGTGTATTTTTAAAGCTACAATGAAATATTGTATTTAAAAATGGTTTTAAAGAATACCTTCAATAAAGTTGTGAATATTGTCAATGATAATTCTTGTGTAATCATTGTAAGGAGAGAAGAATCAAAGCCAGACTATTTGAAGCTATTAAAAATGGTCTGAAATCCGGCCTCTTAAAATTTGGTATAAAAGAAACATTTTCAATATACAATAGTGACATTGTGCAAATATTCATGAACAAATTAGACATTTCATAATTTGGGACGGGTTTTTTTCATTATTTTTTCTTTTCTTTATTTTTTTAGTGAAGATGATGTGGGTGGGAGATAAATTTTATTCTCTTACGGGCTTTGATTAGTGAATTATGGCCATGCTGGTGCATTGCTTCCAAACATTTATACTCAAGCACACAAAACCCCAATACTTCTTCAGTCTGTTTCTTGATTTATTAACCTCTGTTTGCCAGACTGTTAGGTCATATGTCTTAAAGGGACATGGTATAAATAATACAAGGTTTTGAACTGATCTAAACAAATACATACATAATTATACATACACATGTTTGTGTGTGTGTTTATGTGTTTGCACACGTGTGTGTGTCTGTCTGTCTTTCTTTCTTTCTGTCTGTCTGTCTGTCTGTCTGTCTGTGTTGTGTGTCACCATCGGTTGGTGCACCATACTTATATGTATAAGCAGGCCATCATAAGGTGAAAATACTTTAGTTATACACTGAGTTGATAATGATTATTTTAGGTTGTACTCCTAAAACTTGGAAGAAGGAATGAGTTGATTATTTCAGGATTGACTACAAAAAGTGTTTTGACCGTTTTTGCTATGGCTGGATTGAGAAATGCTTGGAAGCATAAAAAATATCTCCAGTTATTTGTAATTGTCTGTTGAATAGTACAAAACACTGGAAAACAACTTTTATAATACTTCTCTCTGGATTCAGTATAAATGCTGGTGACATTAGCATAAACTGCAGAAATTTCCAAAGAGATTTTCTATCACAGCTACTCTTTTGTGTGACCCTCATTCTCCTAAGTAAGCTGTTGACTGATGCAAAAGATGGGTTCAAAGTATAGAATTGGAAAATCAATCACCTCCTTTACATGGATGATCTAAAGCTATTCACAAAAGATGATCAACAACTGGAACGAATTTTAGCTGTAGTAAAACAGTTCATCAACAATATTGGAATGGAGTTAAGGTGGCAAGCTGGCAGAAGCGTTAACATGCCGGGCAAAAGGCTTAACAATATTTCGTCTGTCTTTATATTCTGAGTTCAAATTCTGCCAAGGTCGACTTTGCCTTTCATCCTTTCAGGGTTGGTAAGTTAGTACCAGATGCGTACTAAGATCGATTTAATCAACTCACCCCACCCCAAAAATTTCGGCCCTTTTGCCTTGAGTAGAAAAGAATATTGGAATGGAGTTTGGCCTTGATAAATGTGTTAAAAACACATTCTTCTGGGGAAAACTTCTGAAAATAAGCAGCATACAGATAGACAGATCTACCATCATTGAGGAATTAGATACTGACAAAAAATTACAAATATTTAGGTGTATATGAAGGGATGGCATCTGATATTCACAAATACATGAGAAAATATGGGGAAAATGTTATCCTAGAGTTAGAGGTACCCTAAAGGACAAACTTAATGCAAGAAACAGAATTGATGCAGTCTTCTGGAGATATGCTGTGACTTTGAAGACCCGACAAATGAAGTGAGTTCATGGCTCGCAGGATGGCCTGCTGTGCTAACCTTGGATCATAGAGTGACCCGCTGTTCTTGAGGAGACCTATTGAGTCAAGTATGTCAGCGTCAACATCAAAATAAAAATTCAAATGGAAATTGTAGTTAAGACACCCGTACCGGTGACACATAAAAAGCACCATCCGAACGTGGCAGATACTAGCGCCACCTGACTGGCGTCAGTGACATGTAAAAGCACCAACTGATCGTAGCTGTCTGCCAGCCTGCTCTGGCCCCTGTGCCAGTGGCACGTAAAAAACACCCACTACACTCATGGAGTGATTGGCGTTAGGAGGGGCATCCAGCTGTAGAAACACTGCCAAATCAGACTAGAACCTGATGCAGCCTCCATGGCTTGCCAGACCCCGGTCGGACCGCCCAACCCATGCTAGCATGGAAAACGGTCATTAAATGATGATGATGATGTGCCTTAATCATGCCTGCTGGGATCTACAACATAAAATAGGCGAAATCAGTGAAATCAGAAATTTTGATACAAAGGTATGCAAATAATGCACAACAACCATAGGGTTAGACACTTGAGTAAAGAATGTTAATGACTGGACACTTAAAGTTGTGTACGTATCATGAAACTGTTGTCAATGTCAGAAGAAGCAAAGTGAAATATGTGAAGGAGTCAAAGATCAATGAGACTGAGATGCAATTAAATGAAAGTGAAGAACTCTCTGCAAAACAGATGAAAAGATGCCGAATGGAATCCCAGGTCTGGGAAATTGTTGGAGAAGTAAGGCATTGAATGGCAAACAACCTACAAGGCCAGTAATGCTAATGTAGATACTGATATGACCCCTCAATAGTCGGCTGTATCTGGACTTGAATCAGAAACAGGTGACTTCATTACAGCTGCTCAATGTTCCATAAAAAAAAAGACATGGGCAAATATCACGTTGCTTGTCAGGATTGCTAACATGAAAGGCATCCAGGAGTAGAAAACCTGTTTCGATTAATTTTGTCTGACCCATTCCAGCATGGAAAAGTGGACATTAAAGGATGCTGAAGAGGAGGGGGGGGGGGAAATAAGGTTATAAGTAAGCAAAATTAAGCAGTATTTTACATTTTTTTAATTCATGTAATTTCTAATTCTACTATCAAGATTAAAAACCAATGAAATAAAAATTGATAAATTTTGCAAAAATTGACAACCAGCATTGATTTCTGTAGAAAGAATTGTTTTCAATAAATTCTTTTATTAAAATTTTCTCTATAACAATTTATCTAAAAAAAAGATGAAAATTTACATTTTTTCCTGATTTTGTTTTTAGCATTTGTGTGTGTGTGTGTGTGTGTGTGTGTGTACATACAGATATATGCACACACACACAAAAATGGGGACATGCATAGACCTCGCCCACTTGCAGACTAGTTTAATTATGCCTTCTACAGTCGAAGAGGACACAACTCTTTCTTTTTTTTTCTCTCTTGTTATTCACCCTTCCACTTTTCATCGACTTTCTCATTTTGTTTTTGTGGTTTCTTATTTGCTAGTGTCCTGATTTTCAAATAGGACAGACCATGTGCTCAGAGTCTGAAGATTGCTAGGAGACACAAGGCACATTATAAAAATTTGCTTATCAACATGTCTTCACAGCAACAAACTATTTGCAGCACTTACCTTTATGTGTACATTAAATGACATGTATGTATGTATTGTTATACTTAATAGAAGCAGTGTTAATTTAAACTAGACACCTATGTATCACACTTAATGTAATACATAATTGAAAGGCAAATTTACTGTAGCATTTGATTAAGATAACATCTCTTATGGGCATGGTGCTCCCTTCAATATATATATATATATATTGAAGAGAGATTAAACCCATTCCAGTAATAGTGAGCAAGAAGAACGCCAGATTTCGGGTTTGCTGGACCAATGGACACTCTTAGATAGAATTTTTATATCTAAATTATGAGTGAGCACAATTGATTACCCTTAATATATATATATATATATATATATATATATATATGTGTGTGTGTGTGTGTGTGTGTGTGTGTGTATGTATAAACTTACTTGGAAATGGATGCGTTATGTTCAATTAAATAACAAATAGTATATAAATATCATCATCATCATCATTTAGTGTCCGCTTTCCATGCTAGCATGGGTTGAACAGTTCAACTGGGGTCTGGGAAGCCAGAAGGCTGCACCAGGCCCTGTCTGATCTGGCAATGTTTCTACGGCTGGATGCCTTTCCTAACCCCAACCACTCCATGAGTGTAGTGGGTGCTTTTTACGTGCCACCGGTACAGGTGCCAGACGGAGCTGGTAAACACCACGGTCGGATGGTGCTTTTTACGTGCCACTGGCATGGGGGCCAGGCGAGTCTGGCAACGGCCATGATCGGATGGTGCTTTTTACGTGCCACTGGCATGGGGGCCAGGCGAGGCTGGCAACGGCCATCGGATGGTGCTTTTTACGTGCCACCAGCACTAGTATCACAGCTACAATTTCCATTGATGTTGATCGATTTCGATTCTGATTCTCACTTGCCTCAACAGGTCTACACAAGTAGAGTTTTGTGTCCCAAGAAGGAAAGGTATGCATAAGTGAACTGGCTACATCACAGGTAGAGGCCACGGGTTATGGCCTCACTTGTCCTGCCGGGCCTTCTTACACACAGCATATTTCCAAAGGTCTCGGTCTCTAGTCATTTCCTCGGTGAGACCTAAAGTTTGAAGGTCGTGCTTCACTACCTCGTCCCAGGTTTTCCTGGGTCTACCTCTTCCACAGGTTCCCTCAACCGCTAGGGTGTGGCACTTTTTCACACAACTATCTTCATCCATTCTCGTCACATGACCATACCAGCGCAAACGCCTCTCTGGCACACCACAACTGATGCTTCTTAGATCCAACTTTTCTCTCAAGGTACTTACACTCTGTCGAGTATGAACACTGACATTACACATCCATCGGGGCATACTGGCTTCATTTCTTGCAAGCTTATGCATATCCTCAGCAGTCATGGCCCATGTTTCACTACCATGTAGCATGGCTGTTCGTACACATGCATCATACAGTCTGCCTTTTACTCTGAGCGAGAGGCCTTTTGTCACCAGCAGAGGTAAGAGCTCTCTGAACTTTGTCCAGGCTATTCTTACTCTAGCAGTTACACTTTCAGCACACCCACCCCCGCTACTGACTTGGTTGCCTAGGTAACGGAAGCTATCAACTATTTCTAGTTTTTCTCCCTGGAATGTGGTGGAAGTTGGTCTCTGCGCATTTTCAGTGTTTATTGCTCCTGAGCATCTGCCACATACAAAAACTATTTTCCTAGTTAGCCTTCCTTTGACATTGCTGCACCTCTTATGTGTCCATAGCTTACACTTGGTGCATCTTATAGAGTTTCTACCTATACCTTTTCTACAGATCGAGCAGGGCCATCTATCTGAAGGCGTTTGTGATTTGTCTACCTTCCTACTTATTACGACTTTGGTTTTAGCTAGGTTGACTCTAAGGCCCTTCGATTCTAATCCTTGTTTCCACACCTGAAACCTCTCCTCCAGTTCTGATAGTGATTCAGCAATTAGAGCAAGATCATCAGCATAGAGGAGCTCCCAGCGGCAACCTGTCTTGAATTCCTCCGTTATTGCCTGGAGGAGTATGATAAATAGGAGGGGGCTGAGGAATGAACCTTGGTAGACCCCAACCTCTACTCATATATATATACACACACATGCATATATGGGTACAGAACATCACCAACGGTGAAAATAGCATGAAGTACATAAACAAACAAGTTAAATATGTAGACAAGGAAAAAATGGAAAACGGGACAGGTAAACAGAGGGAAAAGAATTTTATTGACGATGCCTTTGAAGTTTCAATCAGTTAAGCCATCATTGGTCTAACTTGGTATAAATATTTATATATACACACCTATATATATATATGTGTGTGTATTACACCAAAAATTTTAATTTTGCTCATAGGGTTACCAAAGGTTTTATATCCACAAAAGCCAAAGTTTCGTGGACACCTCGTCAGACTCAGTATAAACAGGGGCTGAACAAAATAATGAAAATGCCTTAAAATTTCAAACAAATTTATTTTAATATGGGGTAGGACCACCTTTAGCAGTAATTGCAGCTTGAATTCTATAAGGTACGAACTTGTACAAAGTTTGAATTGTTTCCAAACGAATTTTTGTCCATTCTTCAGCTAAAACAGTCTCCAGTTCTTGTAGCGATGATGGTGGAGGATATCAACTCCTTACTTGTTTTTCTAAAATGCATTATAAATGTTCAATAATATTGAGATTCGGGGACTGTGGTGGCCATATAAAATGTTCGACTTCACTAGAATATTCCTCATGCCATTCAGTAACAACTTTAGCTGTGTGAATTGATGCATTACCATCCTAAAAGACCATAGGACGAATTTGATCAGATAAAATGCTTAAATAGTCTTGACTATTAATTCTGCCATGAAGGGAAACCACTGGACCAGCAGATTTCCAAGATATAGCCCCCCGTCCAGATCATCACAGATCCTCCTCCATGTTTAGCAGGTGGAAGAAGGCAGTCTGGGTCAAAAGCTTCTTTTGGCTGTCTCCACACATATACTCAGCCGGTGGTTGGAAATAGGATATAGGATGACTCATCCAAGAAAATAACATTCTTCCACTGTTCTGGAGACCAATTCTGTAGGTTTTTACTCCACTCTAAACGCTTTACAACGTTTGTTTTTGAAAGTGGTGTTTTTCTGATTGCAGCTCTCCCATGAAATCCGGCTTTGTGTAGCTCCTGACGAACAGCTTTTGTGGAAACTGGGTTCTTGAGGGGGTCATTAAGGTCTACAGTAATTTTGGAAGCTGTACTTTTGTGATCCTTTCTAACAATTCGTGTAAGAGTCCGATGGTCCCTGTCTGAAAGTTTTAGTTTTCTTCCAGAGTTTAGTTTTGACAAGGAGGTTTTTCCCTCTTTCTCAAAGAGTCAGTACTTCTTGATACACCAAACATTTTGGCTGTTATCATTATGCTAGTGCCTGCCATACAAGCACCAACAATTTGACCTCTTTGAAATTCCGATAGATCTGTGATGTTAATGAATTTTAATTACCTTTTTCTGATGATATCTGAAGAGAAACAGCAATTTTAGCAAAGCATATTAAGCAACACTAATAATAAATCAAAAAACATAAAAAATAAGCAAGCTTTTGACGATTTTATAGATATTTCAAAATTATGATGCTTGGTGTTTCCATTATCTTGTCTAACCCCTGCTTATACACACACTCACGCACGTGTATATGTGTGTGTAATTGTGAGAGTTCCCATCCATCATGTAATTCTAATGATCTTCTCTTTGTCGGACAGTTAACAAAATTGTAAGTATTGCATTTGTAAATGTTATTTCTTTGATAATAGCTAATTGTTTTTATTCAAAGGAGATCAATCGTTGTATCTCCTTCACTAGAAAACAAGATAGGTAGCTTTGCTATCTTTGGCCATTTAATATATCACTGATCATCACAATGTCCTTGCAAAGTCATCGGTTTTCTAGGTTTAATCAAACATCAAAAGCTCACCAAGTAGTTTAATCTTTTCAAATACTTTACTCGTCTTTGATCCCTTGCCATAGACACAGTTATACACCTACATATCCACATTCAAGAAGACACAACCACAAACTTACGCACACACACATACACACAAGTTTTGCTTACCATCAGCCCATTTCACACACAACCATTCACAGTGAATGTACAGGCACCATCATTCATATCGTGTGTGTGTGTGTGTGTATCTGGTTTGTTTGGAGTTCTATTTGTTTCAGTGTGTATATAATTTGTGAACCAAAGTACATCTCTGTATCTGCACACGTATGTCTGCATATATAAATACACACATACGCACACTCATATACATATATCTATATATGCACACTGACACACTCACATACACACAGTCATTATTTAATTATTACTGATATCTGGCAAAAAATATAAAGATCATGACAAAAGCAACAAAATATAAAAAAACAGTAACAAAGATATAAATCTATCAGTAAAATAGATATGTATAAAAATAGGGATAGATAAGTAGATATAGATAGATAGATAGATAGATAGATAGATAGATAGATAGAGAGAGAGAGAGAGAGAGAGAGAGAGATAGATAGATAGATCAATTGATAGATAGATAGATAGAGAGAGAGAGAGAGAGAGAGAGAGAGAGAGTGAGATAGATAGATAGATAGATAGATAGATAGATAGATAGATAGATAGATCAATTGATAGATAGATAGATAGATAGATAGATAGATAGATAGATAGATAGATAAATAGATAGAGATAGATAGATAGTAGGTGGATAGATAGATAGAGGTAGATAGATAAATAGATAGATAGATTGATAGATAGATAGATAGATAGATAGATAGATAGATAGATAGATAGATAGATAGATAGATAGATAGATAGATAGATAGATAGATAGAGGTAGATAGATAGATAAAGATATATTTTAACAAGAGAGGAGTCCATTGAGTTCATAAAAATTGATCAAATTTGAGGGGTGGGGTGCAGATTATAACCTCATTTTATCAGAGCTCTACATGGTTTGTTGTTGTTGTTGTTGAGGATTTTATTTTTCTATCTTTGACCATGAAACCAGATAAGCAGATGATAAAAAAGAACACTGAAAACAAACTACAAAAATATAAATGGAAATAATGAAAAGAATAAAAAAGTACCCTGATATTATAGTTAAGTACCCTGGTATTATTCCAACTAATAAAATATTTAAGTGTCACTTTATTAAAATCAAAGGTGTTAATCAGTTCGTTTCATCTCTATATTGAATCATCATCATCATCATCATCATCATCATCATTATTATTATTATTATTATTATTATTATTATTATTATTATTATTATTATTATTATTATTATTATTATTATTATTATTAAGGCAGCAAGCTGGCAGAAACATTAGCCTGCTGGACGAAATGCTTACCTGTGTTTCGTCTGTTCCTACATTCTGAGTTCAAATTCCACCTTCGTGGAATTTGCCTTTCATCCTTTCAGGGTCGATAAATTAAGTAACAGTAATACACTGGGGTAAATGTAATTGACTAGTCCCCTCCCCCAAAATTGCTGCCCTTGTAGCAAAATTTGAAACCATTATTATTATTATTATTGTTATTATTATTATTATTATTATTATTATTATTATTATTATTATTATTATTATTAAGGTAGTTAGCAGGCAGAATTGTTAGCATGTTGGATGAAATGCTTAGTGGTATTGGCCATTCAAAGTAGAATGGTTCCACACATGGTTCCAGCAAGATGGAGCAACTGCCCATACCACAAGAGAAACAATGCAGTTATGGCAGTGCTTTGAAGAGTGAATAATCTCCCACCATGGCAATGTCAACTGGCCTTCATTTTCCCCTGACTTGACTAGCCTGGATTTTTCCTTGTATATATATGTGTGTGTGTGTGTGTATGAGCTAGAGGTTAAGAAACCACCTAAGGGATAGTAAATATCCAATATACTACTG
The DNA here is from genome assembly GCF_006345805.1 of Octopus sinensis. Classification (NCBI taxonomy): domain Eukaryota; kingdom Metazoa; phylum Mollusca; class Cephalopoda; order Octopoda; family Octopodidae; genus Octopus; species Octopus sinensis. Next base: position 1,022,487 of record NC_043001.1, on the reverse strand, counting down.
GGTGTATCCCTATGTATTTATATCCAAGTGCTGTCCAATGTTTGTTCATCCCTGTATATGCCTGGTGTGATGCAGAAAACCTGGAAGTTTTGGCAACCCCCATGGTAGAAACAACTGTAAGAGTTTAGTATTTGTCCACTCATTTATTCCTATTTGTTTATTTGGATCATGATTGTCATCAATTAATAAATAGATTGAATGTTTACAGGCTGACGTTTGTCGATTGTTTATCCTCTTCATTTTCTTATTCTCCTTATAGATATAATCAAGGTATCTTTGGCCTGTAGAGTAGCCTGCAGTATACAACTCACTCGGATATTTACCGCTTCTGAGGTTCTGCTCGCTATGAAATATATGTAGCCCAGATCTTATTCTACTCCCTTCCTTAACTCTTGTATTCTTATTCGCACACCCAGCAACTTTGGTTGCCTACCGTGAAATATAAAATGAACCTTTTTCAGTTTATCATAATTCAATGCGAAAAAATCCACAACCTTCCATCTCAATAAACCACCATTGTCTCTGAAAGTTCCTTTTTATATTTTCTATGGATTGCTTGAAGCTGTCTTTTTACACCTCAATCCTTGGATCTTATATTTAGAGAGAGAGAGAGTGTGTGTATGTATATTCTTTTCATTCTTTTATTCTCTTATGTGTTTCAACTTTGAGGCTGTGGCCATGCTGAGGCACTGCCAGTGTTACCACCTTTTAAGTGGCCAATTCTATGGGTTTGGCTTTTGGTGAATGAGGGAGTTTGATGCTGCTGCCCACTTTTGAGATTCCTGCTTGATATTGGTTCATCTGAGATCTTGGATAGTGAGAGATCAAGTTGTTTCTTGAAAACATCGACTCCCACTTCAGGGAGATTCCTCGGATGTTTTGGTGAGGAGTTAAATAGCTGTGTATATCATCGTCATTTAATGTCCACTTTCTATGGTGGCATGGGTTGGATGGCTTGATAGGAGCTGGCCAGGCAGAAACTTGCACCATACTTTGTGTGTCTGTTTTGGCATGGCTTTTACAGCTGGATGCCTTTCCTAACACCAACCACCCAGCAGAGGGGATTGAGGGCTTTTCCTGTGACACCAACACAGACGAGGTCAATTTTAGCATGGTTTTTGTAGAGGTATGCCCTTCCAAACACCAACCACTTTATAGTTAGACTGGATCCGTTTTACATGGCATCAACATTGGCAGGGTCACCAAATAACTTGCAAAACAAAGGTCATGTGTGAGGGAAGGAGGCGATCTTGGGTCAGGTGAGGAAAAGTTAGAGTGTGTCAGAGAAACAGAGAGACAGAAACAGGTGTCTTGCTGTAGAGGTATTACAGGGTTACCCAGCCAGAGGGGGTGGGACAGAAACAGGTGTGCTACTGTAGAGGAAGATATGGTTACATAGCCAAAGGGGGGAGCAAGAGAGAGAGAGAGAGAGAGAGAGAATGGGGGACAGCAAGAGTGCAAGAGAGAACTGGTTTGAGATGGTGGCAAAGTGTCACGGTATATTCACAAGAAGTGGGTATCAGAATATAAATGGGGTGGTAGGTTAAAAGAAGAGAGGGATAGATAGTGGCAAGTGCCAAGGCATACCCTCAAGGTATATATATTGCACACACACACACATATATATATATACATACGTTTATATATATATACACACCCATAAAGGTAAGATCCAAGGATCAAAGTATAAGACGTTAGTGAGCTTCAAGCAATCCATGGAAGATAGAAAAGAACAACTGACAGGAACAATAGTCATCTATTGGAACAGAAAGTTGTGGATTGTTCCCATATTGAAGTAGGATCAGCTGAAACCAGCTAATTTTATAGTCCATGGTTAGCAACAGGGGTTGTTGTATACGTCAATAAATATCCAAAAATTAGGAAATGGAATAGATAAAATCTACTCTATTCCCTAATTCTGGGATACATATATATGTATACACACACATACATATATACACAGTGGAGTATGAGGTTTAGTGGTTAGCGTGTTGGACTCATGATTGCAAAACTGTGAGTTCAGTTCCTACCGTCACATACATATATATATATATATATAATGTATAAGTTAGAGCTGTTTAAACCCTCTAAGGGATAGATGTATTCAAAGGCACTCCTGGTGATGTCTACCATTTGCAACGAGGTAAATACATATTTACCTCAACATGGTACACAGAAACAACTGTAAACTCACTCTTACCCTCACCTTACTTAAACTAATTAAATAACGGCTCTTTAGCACCAAAGACGCACTTCCCATTGTTGTTTTTCCTCCATTTTCTTATCATCTATATATATACACACACACGTGGAGGCACATGGCCTAGTGGTTAGAGCAGCGGACTTGCGGTCGAGGGATCATGGGTTCAAATCTCAGACTGGGCGATATGTGTGTTTATGAGCGAAACACCTAACCTCCACACGAATCCAGCAGAAGATAATGGTGAACTTCTGCTGACTCTTTTGCCGCAACTTTCTCTCACTCTTTCCTCCTGCATCTTGCAGCTCACCTACGACGGACCGGCGTCCCATCCAGGTGGGGAACCTATATGCCAAGGAAACCAGGAAACCCACCCTATGAGCCAGGCATGGCTCGAGAAGGAACAAACAACATACATACACATATACACACACACATATATGTTTATATATATATATATATAGAGAGAGAGATACTCTTATACATACGTTCTTTCTCCCTCTCTGCCTCTCTCCTTTAACAAAGAAACATTTCTACCGATATCCACTCAAATCAAAAATATGCTTTATATAGATTTTTCTACTAATAATGGTTTGTAGCAACTAATAGTGGTCACATGTATGTGTGTGTGTGTACAATGTAGGCCAAGCTTGAAAAGGTCATATATTCAAATAGTATGAGGGAAGGAGAATTTCTGAGCAGTTCTTCGCTTCTCTCCACTAATTCCATCCTTCTCTATATTCTTCTTCTTCATCTATTTCAATCTTTTATCCTTTATGCTTTACTTGTTCCATTCATTAAACTGTGGCCATGCTGGGGCAGCGCCTTGAAGGATTTTACTCAAGTTTATTAACCATACCTCCAGCACAATTTTGAGCCTGGTACTTATTCTATTGGTCACTTTTGTTGAATTGCTAAGTTATGGGGATGTAAACACACCAACACCGGTCGTCAAGCAGTGGTGTATGACGAAAGCAAGTACACACACACACACACACACAGCAGGATCCTTTCAGTTTCCATCTACCAAATCCACTCACAAGTCTTTGGTCAGGTGCCATGCTGTGGGACTCGACTTGGAACTATGTGGCTGGGAAAGTTCTTACATCATACACATACACATGCACACGCACACAAATACTCACACACACACACACACACACACACATATATGTATGTGGTTGGATAGATAGGTAGGTAGGTACACAAAATTGGAAGTAACACTAACATCTCAATTTAACAGATATATTTACCAAAATTACATAAAAATATCTTGAAATACTAAAGAGTAAATTTATTCAATAAAATTGCTTTGGGCTTCAACCACGGCCTCCAGATGACTTCCGAACCTCCTGCAACTCTTCTGGATGTTCTCCTTGTTTAAGTAGGTGAATGCTGCCATAATCCTTGCCTTCAATTCATCTTTGATGTTACAAGGAGTTTTGTTGGTCTCTCACTCAACCGTGTCCTACACATAATAATCAAGAGGGTTGCAGTCTGGGGAGTTAGGTGATCAGATGTTAGGGGTGATGGGGTCGCAGAAATTGTGTGACAGCCATGACTGGGTTCTTCTGCTTGTGTGGCATGGTCCAGAGTCCTGTTACCAAGCATAGGGTCTTCCAGCAGCCACCCTCTTCCCCCAGGGCAGCACTACCTCCTCCAGGCACTTGATGTAAGCCTCCTTGTTGAGTGTGAGGCCATGTGGGAAGATGAGTGGAGGCATAACGTCACCATCACTAGTGATCACTCTCGTGAACACCATGATGTTGACTGGATGTTTGATTTTTTTCACTCTCAGTACATGTCCTCAGATTGACACCCAAACACTCTGAAATGTTCGTATTGGAACTTTCAGCATGAATGCCAAGCAGTACAGCATGTCATTTCCAAATTCTTAGCAGAATGAATTGCATCATAGTGCTGTTTTCTCACAGATAGTGCCCAACTGACCCTACTATACTGTGTAGATGACAAAATCAAAAACAAGCAATGCACATGTGCACAATTTAATATATAAAATAGTGGCAATTTACCCATCACACCCTGTATATATGTGTATGTATGTATGTATGCATGCATGCATATATGTATTTGTGTGTATATGTGCATACATGTGTGTTTATATATGTATGTATGTATACAGATAACATATATACATAACTGCAAGAGCCCAATGCACCATTCAATAAAGCATGTTTAAAAAATGCCAGAAGACAACAGAAATATGTAAAATAAATACCAGAATAATTTGCAAACCACAAACTCCAAGATAAAAATTTTGAAAAATTGGGAAAAAAGAAATAAAAAGACAAACCTAAAGAAGGAAAATAAATTTCCCAAACATCAGAACAAACAGCAACCAGACAAATTGAAGAGCTTGTCCAAAACAAATGCTGAAAACACTGAACAAATAGTAAAAGATATGTTAGCTATCTTATCTAAAGAGAGAAAGACAAGAAGAATGGTAAAGAATTCTTTCAAGTCATTTCTGATGTCCCAGATGATGCAGTTTGATAATCCAATAGCGTTGATCAGAAATACATCACACACACACACACAGTGATTTTATATGCTGCTAAGAAAACTGGATCCAGGAAACTTCCTTCAGAACAGTGTTAGATTGATTTTGGAAAAAAATTTTCTGAGGAGAATTATTCATGTAAAAATCATTGTATGAAGTGATAAAGAAAAATTTGTTTTTACAAAGATTCCAAAGGGAGGCCTGACTGTTATTAAGAAGTTAGCTTTGCAATGAAGCAGTTTTCGAAGTTTAGTCCTGCTCTAAGCCCTTCTTCAGCAAGTATTTTCTACCCTAGCAGTGGTTTAACACAAATCTTATGAGTGATCAAAACCTGTTAAGAAAATAACTATCTTCATCTGGACTATGTCAGTTGTTTGGTGATAGCCTCAGCCCATTAACATGACCAGTGGCTCCTTGGGTGACTTTCTGGTGTGTCCATTCCATTGCTGGTACTTGGATTAAGTCCGGGTGGCAAACTGACAGAATCATTAGCACACAAGACAAAATACTTCGTGACATTTCATGTCTTTATATTTTGAGTTCAAATTCTACTGAGGCTGACTTAGTCTTATGTCTTTACAGAGCCAATGAAATAAGTACCAGTTGTGTACTGGGGTTGATTGGCTTTGTGCCAAAATTTGAAACCTATATTTATATTATGTTCTAGCTGAGTCATGTTTGAGGTTTCTTCTACATCTTTGCTCTGAGGGAGCCCAAAACTCTTGCAAAATGGATTGTGGAGGCTGACCTTCCTCATCTCACTTATATTATTACATGATATATTTTAGTAGAATATTACAAGCTGGTACCACGTAAGAAAAATACTGAGATTGGTGCCACCTAAAAATCACACTTTGTACACTCTGTAAAGTGGTTGGCATTAGGAAGGACATCCAGCTGAAGAAATCATGTTAAAACAGACAAATGGATTCTGGTGGATCTCTCCAGCTTACCAGCTCCTGTCAGACCATCCAACCCATGCCAGTTTAGAACACAGATTGATGATGATGATCATCATCATCATCTTGTAAAGCAATATAATTATACTGTTGTATATGTATAGATTTAAATGCTATGATGGCACTGAATTGTTGTTTAGCATCAAGTCAGCTTTGACCTGGGAAGTAACATGGACAGGGTCACAGACATAGTTACCTTGGATGCATAATTATTAGGAGCAAACAACTTCAAGGTAAAAACAAATAGTAAAAATAAATTAATAAAAAACATAAAGTACTCTTCCCACAATACTTGCATTAGAAACCTTCACTGGCTTTGAGCTAAAGGTTTTCCAGTCATGGCAATCGTGTTCATTTTGAGTTTGTGTAGAATATCTTGGAATACATTGTCCATTGTGTTCTTCATTTAATGAAGACAATAAAAGGTTTCTATTTTTAGCAGGTCAAACAACCATATGGATGTTCTTTTTGTTGTGCCTTGATTATTGTTACTCAGAGATATGTCCCCAAATAACGTCCTTTATGTGCTCCCTATATGTCCCCTAATAATTAAACTAGGAGACATCTCTCTTGTTCTTGGTAGCACTGTGAAAGTATCAAACTAGCTTGAAATGTTCAGACCTAAGCATTCACCCACTTAACAGATGCTCCTCTCACCTGACACTCACTTCATCAATCAAACATTTAAAATCTGTAAACCTAATGAGGCAATAAATGCACACAGGAGACATAAGTCCACCTTGTCTCATCAGCCAATTTCATCTTTCTTCCTGTTTTTTCCTTCACAGCCTTCAAAGTTGTCTTTTACTTGATAATTTTCTATGTCTATCCACCAGTACTATCATCATAAATCTGATTTCCACTCTATTATGGGATGGATGGGCCAACAACATCCAACTCAGCACCAATCTAGATTTACTGTTCTCCAAGACGATTTAGGGAACCACATCTTGCTCACATTTAATCTGTTTTTTACAACTAGATTCTCTTCCTAGCATCACCCACTTTACAGACTGCCCTGACTGTATTCTATCACAACACAAGCACTGGAATGACTGCTTCATCCCCTGGAACACTAAAGGCTTCTCTCTACTCCAAACTGTTTCTGATTCCTTCAAACTGTTAGCCCTCATTCTTAGCAACATAGTCACCAGAGTTTAACAAACTCTGAAAGAAGCATTACAATACACAAACCTATGCTGCCATCCTGATACTCCCACCATATAACAAGCATTGTAGGAGTAGATACTGTCCCAGCCTTTATTTCAGACAAATAAATATATACTTCAGTAAATGAGTTAATGAAAGAGCCTCTAAATGGTCGTTCTTCTTCTTAGTAATAGCAGCCAAATTTCCCTCAGCTCTTTCTCTGCAATCATAGAAAAAGAAGAACAGATTAGACAATGTAATTACTACCTGATATTCAATGCAACAAGATGGCTATAGACAAAATACTTGTGATCCAGAAGTTAGCAGGATTCTTTCTGACCTGGGGCTTAATAACAACAAATGCAACTTTACTGAATTTTTAAAACTTGCTGATCTTTCTTTCTTTCTCTTTTTCTTCCTTTTTTTCAATTATTCCTGGAAATAGTAACAAAACATCTGATTAAATACAACCTTTTATAATAGACCGCAGGCAAGTTTCTCCTGCAACTCTCCTCATTATTAATCAACAGCCATTAATAAATTAGAAAATAGTAATCGAATTATTTGGCACATTTTTTGCTGCCAGAGTCAGTATTCTGACATCGAAAACTTTACACTTCCAGAAACAGAATTATAATAAAAACAGTTTGATGAAAAAAGAACAAAATATGTTCACTGGGAAGAATGGAAAACTAAGAACTTTATACAGAGTTATATCATTGCTATAGCATCATCATCATCATCATTCCTATCGTCATGATCACCATCACCACCACCATCACCATTTTACATCTGCCTTCCATGGTGGCAAAGGCTAGATGGGTTGTCACAGTCCCATTCAGTTGTTATTTCAAGTTTCTACTCTCTTAGATCCTTTGGAAAATGATGCCTTGTGCTTTTAGGTACCACTTTTGGCATGGGATCTATGCCTGGCTGCTCTTCTTGACATCCACCACTTCATAGAATGCATTGGATGCCTGTCATAATGGTTCCAGCACAAGAGAGATTGCATTGTCCCTGGCAAGGCTAAAGAATTTTATGCGGTCACTGTTTGTTGAAGGCAGAATAAGTCTCTTCTGATAAACAGAAAAGAGGACCTGAACAAGATGATGATAGAAGAGAGGGGATGATGGGAGACAGAGTAATAGATGTATGAAGGTGACAGAAGGGGTAGACTTATAAAAGAAAGACAGTGAAATGCAGTTACATATGGGTTGTTGGGAAGGAGATTGAATAGAAAAACAACAGAAATTGTTTGGCAAGAAGAAAGTAGGATTGGAGGGCGAGTGGACAATGGAGGTGGGGGTAACTGAAGGTAAAGAGTGATGTGAGTCATAGTGAGTGATGAATGAGATAATAATGTGGGAGAGAGAGAGATGGAATGCAATAATGATGGGTGACAGAAAAGGAGAGAGAAAACAAGCATTGGCCAGTAGTTTAGAAAGGTAGATGGGAAAGAGAGAGATGATGGAGGTTAGTAATTCGGTCGGGATAGAGAAGATGAAATGAAAGACAGTAATTGGATAATTTTAAACAGAATACAAAAAGTGGGATGATATGAGAGCTAATGATGATTAATAACTATAGTTATTTTTGATGTGTGTCTGTAAAATATTTTAAAGTATTTACCTGGATTTTTCCCCAATTTAAATGTATTTCAACTTCCAGTACCTGTGGTGAACAGTTACTTACAAATACATAAAGAGTGAAGATAGAGCTGTTGTAATCTAGAAAATTTCTTTAAAAGCACATCGGTTCCAGTTTCAATGCTACCAAATAGCATTTTGATGTCTTCTCCTAAAGTCTTCCATTTAAAAATGCCTATTCTGTGAAACTTAGTCAACAAAACTGCACATTTGTTTTAGATATATTTTTTTCACTATTTTCATCGTGCATCTCTCTCTATATCACGTGGCTCATTATTTAGAAACCAGAGCTCTACCATCTTAAATTGAAAATGCTTTATTTGATAGACTGTCTGAAACAGTGATAGAGAAAGCAGAGAGATGAGGAGACAACAAGGCTGTAGGCCGGATGCTGGAGTGTGTCTGATAACCAGTCAAGTACCTCTTGTCTAAGTATGGTCTAAGATATTAGAGTGCATAGTGTCCTTGAGGCTGAACTAGAGCTAAGCAACAACAGTAGCCATACTTCAGTGACATACACAGCCAGATGACCATTTCAAGTGTGTCTAACACTTGTGGACATGCTGACAAAGGGAAAAAACAACACAGCACCCATTACTTTCAGAAACACTTTTTCAAGCTTTGCATTGCTAAAGCATGGAATAAACTACCCACATCACTTTTTGTCCTTCAAACTATTTATGCTTCCTGTAATACACCGACTACACAACTGATCTCCCCACACACACACACACACACACACCTATTTTCAGTGAGACCCCTTCACCGTTCACTTCTTGTGCATTTATGTACTCTTCATTCACTTCTGGCTACTTTTTCTGATGCGTTGTGGTGCACCTGAGCACTGTATACAACAAGTTCAGTGTTATTATTATTATTGCTTATATGAACAAAGCATGTGAGTTGAACCCAGCACTTGAGGACATGTTGAGCATTTACTTTCAGTTCGGCTGTGATAGTTTCATTTGTGCTTAGAAACTAGAAATTAGAAATTAGATTCCAGCCATCTTCCTCTAAGAGTCTCACTCAATAACAATCGTTCCCTCTCATTGACCATTCAGCTTAGAAAATGATTTTTTTCTTCTTTTTCCTTTTATTACGCATCATCGACTGATGGTGTGAGCATCACTGATGGTTTGGTGGTAGAATTTTCACTAAAGAACATGTGCTGAAACTAACTTCAAATGAAATGTTGGAATTATCAAATAAATTATTTTCTCTACAGTTCTGAGAGTTATTGATGAAATAAAGAAAGAAATCCCAAGAAAACCAATAAAAACAAAAATAAATGCCAAACCAATCGTTTTGCTATTTCAGCTCTAATTCTAAAACTACTGAAGAGACTTCAGCTAAATTGGTATTAAATTGGAGTCTATTTTGAAATCATCGTATTATGTGTTTGAACATAGCTTTAGTGAGTTCTAGAAGATATTTAAGCAACAGTCTGACCAAAATCTATAGTGTTGCTTCATTTCTTCATTCTGCCTGAGTTTTTATTTCTGTTTTCCTCCCAGCCACCACCACCACCACCACCACCACCACCATTTCTATGTCTCACTCATACACACATGTATTCTATACACATACACACACAAATATATCATCATTTAATGTCCATATCTCCACTGCTCCTACGCTCATCATCCCACAACTTTTGATTCCAGTATCCTTCCTGGGCCACTCCTGCATCTCTCCCCGTTACCTCTTTCAATACTCGTATTGCACAGCATCAGTCTCTACATTCACCTGTTTACTCCCCCCACCACTCTCCTATGAAAGCACCCACACATCTCTCATCCCTCCCACTGTCCGTGTCCTCTCTTATGTCCCTCATCTTGTTCCTTCAGAGTTTGCTGGAGCACCCCTTTACCAACCTCCTTTTATCTCCTCTACAGCAAGACACTTGTGCTTGTCCCTCATACTTTAACCTTTCAACACCCAGCATGAAATGACCCACCTCTCCTTCTCCCCCCCTCTTAAACACTTCTTAGTAAAGGGGGCTTTTCTCCCCTTTCCCTTATTCTCTTCTGTCTTGCAAGTTACATGGCAACCTTATTTGTGCTGATGGCATGAAAAAACCCACCCTGTAGGCCCATCAAAGGCATTAGGAAGGGCAGCCAGCAGCCGGAACCATGCCAAAGATGACACTGGTGCTCGATGCAGCCCTGCAGCTCACTGGTTCCCTGTCAAACCGTCCAACCCATACTAGCATGGAAAGCAGACATAAGATGATATTAATGACGATAATGACAATGACGACGAGTATGGGATTCTGCACACCATTTAAACCACAATATACATATATATATATAAAGTGCTATAGACAGACCATATATATATATATATATATATATATATATATACACACACACACACACACATGCATATATCACATACACATGTAAAAAGCACCCAACAGTACACACTGTAAAGTGGTTGGTGTTAGGAGAGGGCATGCATCCACAGAAACCATGTCAAAGCAGGCAATGGAACTTGGTGCAGCTCTCCAGCCTTGCCAACTCCTGTCAAACCTGAATGCAGAACAATGAAACTGTTCTGCACACACTGCTTGAGTATTGCTTCCTAATGGGTTTGTGTGAAACACCCACTAAACACCTATAAGATGGATCTGGCCATCAGCTGTGTCTATTGGGAAGATATGCCTGCCACTCTCCTTCAGCAGGGATGGCCAGGCAGTATTTATCTGTCAGTTAGCTTTAACAATGGAGGTTATCGGGTGAATTAGACTGAAATTGCAGAAGACTGACATATTTTTGGCCAAGCTCTCATCAACCTTTTCAAGTTTCATTTGGAAAGGATTGTGAGGGTGGCAAGATAAATGCTGCCACCCAGCAATGAGGCCTCCTCTTAGCCTAAATATTGAAGGTAGAGAATGTGGATAAGGCTCTTACCCTTGCGGTCAGGGTGGCCATGCTTTCGTAGGGTTTTCCTGATCAGCTCAAGCAAGTCTTTCAAGTTTGTGAAAATATTTATTGCTGGAATCTATTTTACTTTTGTTCCCTTTTACATACAGCTTTGTGCAACCCCACATTCTCTTGTCCAGTACCATCCTCCAACGTTTTTGTGAACCCTTAGTACTTATTAAAGAAATCATCATCATCATCATCATCATCATCATCATCATTATCATAAGAGATGTAGAAAATTATTTACTGCTATTATTCCTCTTCTTTCCCCAGCCCCTCCTCTCCCCAACCTTCCCATAAATACATAAACAACTTGTAAATTAACCTTTCTAGATCTCTTTACTTCTAGAGATCAACAAATCGGTGTGTGTGTGTGCGTGTGCATGTGCATGGTTGACACGTGAAGACTGTTGTAGTTTGTTGTGCATGAATGTTTGTGTTTTCCTTTTGCATGTTGTTGTTTTTGTTGTTTTTTTAGTATGTGTATGACTCAGTTATTCTGTACAGACGCATTGAGTTTGTGAAATTATGTAAACAATGTGTGCTTGTGTGTGTGTGTGTGTGTGTGTGTGTGTGTGTGTGTGTTCGTGCATGCGTGCATGTAGATGTAGATGTCAGTGGACACAGGAATTTCTGTTCAGCAGAACCTGATGAAGCTGACCTTTTAATCTGTGCACTTAACTGCTGCTGCTGTACATTTATCTCAGAAAATATGTCCAGAAATGTTTAGAGAGAGAGAGAGAGAGAGAGAGAGAGAGAGAGAGGGGGGGGGCTAGCTTTGAGCTTTACAACAGTCTTTGGCTAACGAGACTAATTATTTCTATTTAGTTCTTTCTTAACACTGCCTGCATCATGTTTATATAAACTTGACTAATTTCTTATTGATGCAGTGTTTTTGAGTTATTTAATTTCTAAACAGTTCTATGTTCCTTCACATAATAAATGGACCGTCTTGTACATTGATTTATGGAGAGAATCATTTATTTTCACAGCTATTGCATAAACTATGCTTTCCTGACAAGTTCAGAATAAGACTGAAACACTTGCAATGGTTTTCTCTTTCCATACTAATTGTAAAAATCAAAAACATTTTAATATTCTTTATGTTTCACAATTATTTCTAATTACTTTCTTTTAATACACTCTGTATTAACTTTCACTCATCTGTTTGTCAGTTTGTCCATCTCATATCTATTCCTAGTGGACACTTTGATATTCTGTTGTCCAACTGTCATATTTTAACCTTGTAACACTGCACACACACACGTGAACTTAACCTTATTAATATATTATCTTAAGGGGCAGCGAGCTGGCAGAAACTTTAGCAGGTCGAGCAAAGTGCTTTGCAGTATTTTGTCTGTCTTTACGTTCTGAGTTCAAATTCCGCTGAGGTTGACTTTGCCTTTCATCCTTTTGGGGTTGATAAATTAAGTACCAGTTGTGTACTAGAGTGAACCTAATCAACTTAATCCTGTCCCCACCAAAATGTCAGGCCTTGTGCCTAGAGTAGAAAAAAAATAAGAAAGAATTCTTGCTCAAACTGACACTGGGGCTCAAGACAGTCGCCTGGCTTTGTAGGGTCCTGGTTGGGTCACTCAACCCACATCAGCATGGAATACAGGTTATCAAATGATGATGATGGTGGTGGTGGTGGTGGTGGTGATGAAGAAGATGAAGATGATGACAACAAAGATGATGATGATGATGATAAGGGGGAGGAGGCCGAAGAGGAGGACAGGAACAACGATGACAATGTATTAAACATGTAATCAATAATTTGACCGATTGACCGACCGACCAACTCATTCCCATAGATTAAGAGTTTCCTAACTAGGCAAGTAGTGGCAAGATTCAAAGTTCTAATCCAACTGAAACCAATGTATTGGGCCTCTACTTAAGTCTTATTTCTTCAGATCAGAGATCAGCAAATTTCTTTCATCGAGGGCCTTTTCCTGAAATCGTTAATAATTTATTAAACCCCTGCATGTAAATTTCTAAAATTAAATTAAAAACTTTAATTAATAAAAAGTTTCTTGATTTAAAAGTAACAATTCCTTTGTTCTTTGGTGTCATTATTGCTTTTTAATAAGAAATATTTGAAGAAATTTAATGAAAATACTTAACAAAATTGATAAAAAAAGACATTAAAAACTCAGTGATATTATATTGATAAAGTCAGGATATTTAATGTGCAATATGAGTTTGGTGAATTCAAGTTATTGCATCAATATTTGGCAGGGAATTGGTGAGTTTTAGCTTGGAATTACTACACTCTTCTAATTTCAGTTTACTAATAATACAGCTCTTATAATACTCAAAATTGTTTCCAATATTTGACCCCTTGGATAGCCATATACATCATCAGGGGTCAATGCTGATCACTTTGCCAACTCTTGCCTTTGATAAATAGTTGGACTATGCATAGGAGGACTTGAATTATGGGACTAGCATTGCCCTGCATCAATTTCAAACGGGTTTAATCAAAGAGGGGCCTGGTGGCATGCCTTAAGATATGTTTGTGTATTGACATATTCTGGTAGGGATTATTCAGCAGATGGATGAGTAACCCAAAGCAATGTTTCACAGTAGGATGCACTTAGTATCACCAACCCTTCAAGTAGGGATGTACTTCCTGTCAACAACCTTCGCAGTCATCTCTTGCCACACACAGGGACATTATATAAAACTGGGATATGCATAGATTCCCTCAAATCGTAACTCTGAAATTTGTTGACTGGTTTCCTTAGTGATTCAGATGAAGAAGGCATCTCACCCATGTTGAGTCCTCCTTCAGATGACAGGGGATCAGTCATCCTTTCTTTTCAGAAGTATATAGGAGTGCGCTATTTAATGTAATCTTATGTATTTTAAAATGGCAGTGTGTGATGTGAGGGAGACTTGGTTATTATTTCTAGCAGGTCAAGTAACCATATGAAAGGCTTATTCATAGTGTCAAATATAATGAAAGTAAAAGTGCAGAGAAAATAGGAAATCCTTCTGAGATTTACCATATTTAAATATAGCAGACACTGAATAGCTCCATCACTTGAAACAACTACACTCACTCTCTCACTCTCTCTTTCTCTCACCCAACTCATTATTTCATAACAATAACAACAACAACAACAACAACATCTACGTCATTCTTGCAAACTGAGAATCAGAAGTCAAGGGTAGATGAGGGTGGCTGTACTGAATGGGGTGACAGAGGTAGTGGGGAATATCGATGGCTGATAGGAGAGGAGAGTGGGAATGATAGCAGAAAGGATGAGGTATGGTGAACCTGAGCTGTATTTCAGATGAGAGGGAGAGATAACTGGAGGCACGAAATGGGGGGTGGGGGGTGATTGGTCAGTGGGAAGTAGTATGGATATGGATGAGAAGGAGAATCAAGTTTAAAAGAAGTGGCTTTATTATGATGAGGAGGTAATTGGTGGCACCAAAGTGGGGGTGAAACATGTGCCATTGGTGCTTTCAAATGATTATATCTCAGTTCAGGTGTGTCATCATTTAAAAAGTGATGGAGGGATGGATGTTAGGAAGAGGAAAGGTAGGGGAACGCATCAGGTGGGTGCAGAGCACAGCATGCTTTTTGGATCTAAATTTTGCTGTGACAAACAGGTGGGTCTTCTCAAGGAATCCTTGGGACTTTTTCTCATTTCCTCTGTGAAGCTCAGCATCTTAAGATCCAACATATTTTGTCCCACGTCTTCCTGGATTTCTTTCCTTCACAAACCATCTACTTTATGTGACTAGCACTTCCTCATACAACTAGCTTCATCCATATGCATCACATGAACAAACCATCACAGTCTTCCCTCTTGCACGTTACATCTGATTTGTCTTCTTCCTAACTTTTCTCTCAATACACTTGCATTTTGTCATACCATGCACACTGATGTTGCACATCCAATGGAACATACTAGCTTAATCCCTCTCTATGTTTTTCAAGTCCTTTGCATTCAGAGGCCTCATCTTATTTTCATGTAGCACTGCAGTTGGTACACAAGCATTGTACAATCTGCCTTTCATTTTAAAAGAGCCCAATTAGGCAGAGAGTTAGTTTAGATGAGCTGCAGTTTGGGTTTGTGCCAGGGAAAAGCACCACTGATGCTATATTTCTAGTAAGACAGCTGCAGGAGAAATACCTAGCCAAAGATAAACCTCTGTACCTGGCTTTTGTTGACATTGAGAAAGCCTTTGACAGGGTCCCCCGATCCCTTATCTGGTAGTCAATGTGGAAACTAGGGATAGATGAGTGGTTAGTGAGAGCAGTACAAGCTATGTACAGGGATGCTGTCAGTAAGGTGAGGGTTGGCAACGAGTTCAATGAAGAATTCTGGGTAGAGGTAGAGATCCACCAAGGATTAGTTCTCAGGCCCCTCTTATTCATCACAGTCCTCCAGGCAATAACAGAGGAATTCAAGACAGGATGCCCCTGGAAGCTTTTCTATGCTGATGACCTTGCTCTAATTGCTGAGTCACTATCAAAACTAGAGAAGTTTCAGGTGTGGAAGCAAGGATTAGAATCGAAGTGCCTTAGAATCAACCTAGCTAAAACCAAAGTCCTAATAAGTAGGAAGGCAGACAAGCCACAAATCCCTTCAGGTAGACGGCCCTGCTCAATCTGTAGAAAAGGCGTAGGTAGAAACTCCATAAGATGTACCTGATGTAAGCTATGGACACATAAGAGATGCAGCAATATCAAAGGAAGGCTAACTGGGAAGATAGTTTTTTTATATGTGGTAGATGCTCTGGAGCAATAAACACTGAGAATGTGTGGAGAACAGCTTCTGTCACATTCCAGGGAGTTAAATTAGAAGTAGTTGATAGCTTCCACTACCTAGGTGACCAAGTCAGTAGCGGAGGTGGATGCACTGAAAGTGTAGCTGCTAGAATAAGAATAGCCTGGGCAAATTTCAGAGAGCTCCTACCTCTGCTGGTGACAAAGGACCTCTCGCTCAGAGTAAAAGGTAGACTGTATGACGCATGTGTATGAACAGACATGCTACATGGCAGTGAAACATGGGCTGTGACTGCTGAGGACACGCGTAAGCTTGCAAGGAATGAAGCCAGTATGCTCCGTTGGATGTGTAATGTCAGTGTGCATTCATGACAGTGTGTAAGCACCCTGAGAGAAAAGTTAGATCTAAGAAGCATCAGCTGTGGTATGCAAGAGAGACGACTACACTGGTATGGTCATGTGTCGCATATAGAAGATGGACAGCTGGGTGAAAAAGTGTCACACCCTAGCAGTTGAAGGAACCTGTGGAGGAGGCAGACCCAGGAAGACATGGGATGAGGTGGTGAAGCATGACCTTCGAATGTTGGGCCTCACCGAGGTGATGACAAGTGACTGAGACCTTTGGAAATATGCTGTGCTTGAGAAAACCCAGCAAGCCAAGTGAGACCATAACCATGGCCTATGCTAGTGCAGCATAAGCAACTCATTTAAGAGCACCCTTCACTCATTGGGCAATAAACTGTGCTTGCATAGCCAATGCCAGTACTGCCTGACTGGCTCCCATGCCAGTGGCATGTAAAAAGCACCCATTACACTGTCAGAGTGGTTAGCATTAGGAAGGGCATCCAGGTGTAGAAACATTGCCAAATTGGATTAGGGCCTGGTGCAGCCATCTGATTCACCAGTCCTCAGTCCAGCCCATGCCAGCATGGAAAGTGGATGTTAAACGATGACGATGATAATGATGATGATGGTGAAACTAGATAATAACTCTCTGAACTTCATGTGCACATATATATGTGTGTGTGTGTATGTATAAATATATATATATATATACTTATACGTGTATATATGCATAAATATGATGATGTATATGTATATGTGTATGTATAATAAGTATGTATGTATATGTGTGTGTGTGTATATATACACACACATGGACACACTCATATGCATACGTGCATCCATGCACATGCCGACACACTTATTCCACCATTGTGTTACGTACGTGAAAAATATCGATGGCTGTGGTTGTGATGTGCAGAACAAACAAACAGCAAAGTTAGCAGAAGAAAGTGAAACCTGACCAAAGCAAAACAATTTGATGGCATTAGATTTCATGGAATTTAATTAATCTAATGAAATCGTACCAAACTGACATGTAGACTTCAAGTTTAGCGTTATGAAATTCTGCTAACCTTTAGGAAACAATTTGTTCCACCAAAACTCTTTTACAAGCAATAATCAATAAAAGCAATGGGGGGAAAATAATGAAAACAAAACAAAAGAAGAGAAAAATCATTAAAAAATAAACCCCATTTGATATGGGATATCAATATATTGATTTATATTTCATTTTCTATGATATATTATTATTATATTATTATGGAAACTCTTATCATATAGCATCTTTTTGTACTTAATATTCTTGTTGTTTTTGATCTGTATGGATCTATTTACTTTTGTATATATTTAATATTATTTTCTTTATTGTTATTATTATTATTATTATTATCATCATCATTAAAATTTTTTTTGTTTTTATCAGTTCTATTTTATTTTTAAACACTTCAGTTCTTATTAAAATTTAAATTCATATTTAAAGACAATAGTTGTGATATCATTTTTGCTGCCCTTGCATAAAATTTGAAGACAGCTGAATTGAAAGAATGCAAATCTACTACTACTACTACAACATGGTCCAGTGGTTAGGGTGTTGCACTCACAACCAAAAGGTTGTGGTTTCAATTCCTGGACCAGGTGGTGCATTGTGTCCTTAGTTTTCCCATTGGTCCAGTCCACTCAGCTGTAAACGGATCAGCAGACAAGGGTGAGACGGTGACTCAAGAAAATCACCTGACAGAGGGGGGGGCGTCTCGGAAGCCATGTTCATATTCAGTAATCGTAACACAACCCACATTTTGAATCCTGAACCCTTGAGATTAGTTTTCTGGGCCACATCAAAAGTTCATCATTCCTCATTCACAACTACTTCTACTACTATCAAAAGAAGAAGACACAAATATGCACACACTCACACACACACACAACGGATTCCTTTCAGTTTCCATTTCCAGCCAAGTCTGCACCAATCCCAGTCCTTTCAGAAACTAGAGATTTCCGTAAAACACGGTATAAAACAATCATAAAAATATGTGTTGCAGGAATTGAATGTTTTTTTTTATTCTTTTATTATTTTTAATGGTGGTATTAGTGTTTAGAATTTGGCCATGCTGCAGCAGTCCCTTCCAGATTTTTAGCTGAATTTGTTAATCTCAACATTTGGTCATTTGTAGTTATTGGTATAAGGGGAGGTAACTCACTTCTAAATCCAACAAACTATCTGTATTCAACACTTCCCATTAATCCTGCTTGCACACACACACACTTGTATCTCCCTTCCCCTCATTTATCCTGGCCTTGAACAAAAGTGACAACATAGTCACAGCTCTAAAAGAATATCCCACTTCAACTAAACATGGTTAAGCAATAATAAAGCATTTTCCATACATTTCGTTTTGGGTTGGGTTTTTTTTTTTTTGCATGGAACCACTTTTGGTTTTCAACACCATTTTATTTCTCACAGACAAATTGTCAGAATTCTGAAATCTTTATTTCATAATTAATATTTCACTGTGCAATTTAGAATAATTTTTCCATACTTTTGTACGAATTAAGATGAGTTTTAGATTGGCATATGTATGTATATAATGTGATATATATATACATATAGGGAAAATTCACAAAAAAAAACACAAAAGACGAAGACAGGTGGCATAGGCAACAAAACAGATGTATTAGCATAATGCTCAGGGAGTGAAAAAGTCTTTAACGTTTTGAGCCTACGCTCTTCCACAGAAAGGAACACAGAAAGAAACAAGGAGAGAAAATAAAGAATGTGTAGTGGCTAGCAATCTATATGTGTGTGTGTGTGTGTGTGTGTGTGTGTGCATACGTACAGGCTGTTCCCATTAAATCTGACGGCTTGCATGAAAGAGAAAGAAAACGCAATATTCCACTCAAAAATAAAAGTATTTTTAAAAATACATCACCTCCAGTTTACTCAAAGTAGCTGCCCTCAATTACCACCAACCTCTGGCATATGCATTTCTCACTGTGTCCCTGAGAAGATTTTCAAAAACTTCTTTGATTTTGGCTACCAACTCAGCCTTGGTGTTGCAAGCAGAGCAGTTGGTGTCTTTCTAAACTGTGCCCCACACTTAGTAATTCATGGAAATACAGTTGGGGAAATTAAGAGGCCAAAATTCGAGGCCAGTGAAGTTGTAGTAATTCGCAAACAATCACTTCTGACTCATTCTGGGGTATGGCAAGTAACCAAATCCTGCTGTCACACATCTGGCCTTCTTCAGCTAGGGTTTGACTACAGCTTCCAGAAGCTTCATATAGCCATCTGAACTGAGCTTAAGGCCTTGTTCAAAGATGTAGGGTAGCCTAACATCACCTTCACTGGAGACACAGCCAAAGACCATCACAGTTTGGGAGAACAGGGTTTTCATGACACACATGACATCACATGGGTTGCAGGCAAACCATCTAATGTTCTGGGTGTTGTGCACTTGGTACTGGGAGGAGTTCTTTTCATCTGAGAAGACCCAGATCATTCTTGGTTCAACAAGATGCCTTAACTTATTCAGGATCTTCTTTGCCTTTGTCAGACTTTGTCCCTTGCACCTCTTGTACACATGATTGCAAAGGTCTTCATTCAGGGCCAGCTTCACAGTGGTGACTCCAACACTCATTTCTCTCACCAAAGCCTGGATCTTTCACCACCTTGTCCTACACTCTCTCTCTCTCACACACACACACACACACACACAAATATAATTGAAATTAATATTTCTGAAAATATTTGTTAACACAAGAATTATCAAAGCAATCTAAAATTAGTGAAATTCAAATTGAAATATGAAATATTTCCATGGATGGAATTTATAAATATTTTAGTGTTTTGCTACATGTGTTTCCACCAATCACATGTTTTTTATGACCAATATTTATAAATTCCATCCATGGATTATCATTATTATTATTATTATTATTATTATTATTATTATTATTATTATCATTATTATTATTATTATTATTATTATTATTATTATTATTATTATTATTATTATTATTGGCTGACTTTGTTGAGTGGATTTAGTAAACAGAAACTTTCCATAACCCATTGTGTGTGTTTGTGCATGCCTACATGTGAATATTTTCATTCTTTAATTAAATGACTGGCAAATGGTTGGTGTTCCACACCGTCCTTTCCTTGTCCTTGTCAATACATTGCCCGGAAGCTGTGTAGAATGGTAACTCCCTTGCTTGGGAAAATATAAGGATCAGCAGTAGGAAGAGCATCCGGCGGCAAAACAATGCTTCAACACTATGTATTCATCTAACCCATGTTGTCGTGGAAAAATGGATGTAAAAATGGGAGAATAGCTGAACTTATGACGTTGATATTAATATAAGTGTAAAAGGAATTTCCTCTCTAAACGATGAAGTTAATGATCCAAAAAATTAGGTCCTTATGTTATAACCCCAATTTTACAGAGAATAAATCATTTGTTGCGAGGTATTTAACTGGTTCATTGAACAGATTGAAGAAAGAGGAGATAGGTTTATTCAAAGACATTCACTGGATAAACAAAGATTTTGCCAAATGCAAAGTTTGTGAGAAGATAATCTTTAGACAGAAACAAAGATCTCACCCTTTCTCTCGCTCTCTCTCTCTCTCTCTCTCTCTCTCTCTCTCTCTCTCTCTCTCTCTCTCTATCTATCTATCTATTTATCTATCAACCTATCTCTCTTCAATATAATTGCTATGGATCTATCCATTGTTTCTTTTTAAGGTGCAATTTACAAAAAAAAATAGAAAGGAACAAAAAGCTAAACAAAATCAAAAACAAAGTAATTCTTCCTTAAATGATTATGTTCAACTATTTTATTTATTTTTTTACATATTTATTTATTTTGTCCCCCCCCTCCCCACCTGTTTGTAATACTTTGGTTGCAATTGCTTTTAGTATTAGCGATCTTAAAAATAATTGAACCAAAATTTCGGGATAGAAAAAAAGAAAAAGAACAGATACGTATGTATATATATGTGTGTGTGTGTGTGTGTGTGTGTTTAAGAAAAAATGAAAGAAAATATTAAAAAAAAATTTATTGATAATTTTATTTTATTTTAATTTTTTTATCAATTAAACTGAATATTTACAATATTTTAGATGAGGGAATTGATTTTAACAGTTGTAGCAATGTATTCAATGATTGTGACGGGGGTTTTGCTGTTTGAATTCATTGAACGATTCACAAACACTAATTATAAATTCAAATTTCAAAACATTTAGCTTAAACTTGGTTTTCTTCCTGTTTTTCTCTTCTTTTTTTTTGGTGTGTGTGTATGATTTTATTCATTTTTTTTTTCTTTCAATTAAATTCATAATAGCTGGATTTTTCTAGACTTTTATAAACTGCAGTGTAATAATTAACCAGAAATTTCCCATTATGATGCATTTCTTTTCTTTCTTTCTTTATTTTTTCATTTGCCAAAATTAGTTCTAGAAGGGACAAACAATTTTCAGTTCTTTTTTTTAGTATTTCTTGTGGCTGTTGGGGTTATTATTATTATTATTATTACTATTATTATTATTATTTCTCCTGTTATTGGTCTTACTCTCCCCTCTCATAATTTCTTGAGTAGCTTGGTTCCATGCATTGGAATATTTAGAAATAATTGCTAAAAATGATGATATTCAGGTAATTTAAATTGAATAATTATTTTGATAGAATTTTTTTTATTTCATGTTAAAAAGATAACAACAAATAATTTAAACATTCCAAAATGGATTGTAATTCACAATAATTTCTTAAATATTTTTTTTTAATATTTTCTTATCTTTTCTAAATAAATATTACTATAAATCAAATCTTAAAAATAGTATTTTATGAAATTTATAGTGTAGAAAATAAGTTATTAATTTTTTGAGCTGCGTAAACCAATAAGCTATGGAAATTGCCATTGAAATGTAAAGAGGCATTTATTATTAGCAGTGTTATTAACTGGGTGATGTAGTGAATGAAGATGAGACATAAATTAGGGTTAGGGTATAAAAACTAATGGATCAAGTAATGAGGAATGGCTGAAAGAGAGAGAGAGAAATGGAGAGGGAGGAGACAGCGTGAGAGAGAGAGACAGAGAATGTGTGTGTTGTTGTAAAACTCTTTTTGTATTGGACTGAAACAAATTTATTTTCTGTAGTCTTTGTTCCTGGACATAGAATTGGCAGAAACCATATTCTTGGTGAGACACATTCAAGCAATGTGGTGCTAATCTGTGAGTGGTGTGTTTAATGTGATATGGTCTGTTGACATACATCACTGCAGCAACCAGCAGCATCCCACCAGCAGCCAGCTGAGCTGATACAGGGATCTTTACAGGGTTGCTTGATCTGCTAGATATAGCAGTTATATATCTTAAATCAAATTTTACTGTCTTCAAAAACATGGAAATAGTATAAGTGAATAAACAGATACACATGTAGTCTTAGTACCATCTCTGCTTTCTAAGCTTCAGTATTCATGGCTCTCCATACCAAAGACTGGAGACTCAATACTTGTCTTGAAAAAGATACAGCAATGGTTTCTCCATTATCTTCTATCAGTTGATTTACAGATTATTCTGCTAGTGCCTTGCTCTCTTGGACTTACCTTTAAGGAATTGGGTCTCTTTAACCCTTAAGAAGTAACTGGTTCAGGTGACATCAGGGCATATCCACTCACCAGTGAATCTGTGTGATGTATATTTAGGGATCAGCCCTTCTTCCTGTATACCTTAGACAAACAATCATCTGCTACTATTTGACTCATAACTGGGGCCCTTAACAGGGTCTCCTACTTCGGGTCAGTAGAAACCGGGAGTAGGGTTGAATAAAGAATAACTCAGTATTCTCCAAACCTACTAAACGCCCAAGCTGGAGTCTCACCACTTGGTGCAGTTTAATATGTTTCCCAAGACAAAATCTTAGATACACTGTTCAAATCAAATATAGGGTGTTCATATGTGGAATACCCTTAATGTTTGCTTGATCTAAAAAGATCTCAGGTACAATGTTGGAATAAAAGACTTGTTGGTCATAGCTGCCATACCTGTGATCATGTGTTCAATCATTGCCAACCTAGGGCTAAATAAGATAATACGCATAACTTGTAATCAGAATCAGAGCTGAAATCCAAGGACAATGCTGCTTAAGATTAAGACTTCTATAAAGGTTGTTTCCTCTAACCCAGAGGTGTTAGACTCAGTGAGATTGTTCCTACCTTGATATTCCCATTGGTAGCTTGGAGAGAGTGAAATATGTTGGCCACTGACCCAGCATAACAACAATACAGGTGCCAAGCCGTCTCAGTCTTTGCTCTTCTCTTGGGCAACATCACTGCAGTGAGAGGGAGACCTGTTGTAACAGCAAATACTGGTCTTGTTTACAACCTTGCCAAGGCTTACATCATCTTTGGATATAGATCTTTTGTCTCTTCAAGAGTGAAGGATGGAGATAAGTCATACTTGTGACTAAAACATAAAGTGTATTAAGACAGGCACCGATGCCAACCCCCTCTGCTTGCGAAGACATGTTGGGGCAAGCGAAATCGAAATCGAAATCGAAACCGAATTGAACCAGCCAGGATCCCTGGTCTGGTGGTACGTAAAAAGCACTATCCGACTCGTGGCCGATGCCAGCACCGCCTCGACTGGCTTCCATGCCGGTGGCACATAAAATACACCAATCCGACTGTGGCCGTTGCCAGCCTCACCTGGCACCTGTGCAGGTGGCACGTAAAAAGCACCCACTACACTCACGGAGTGGTTGGCGTTAGGAAGGGCATCCAGCTGTAGAAATATTGCCAGATAAGACTGGAGCCTGGTGCGGTCGAACCGTCCAACCCATGCTAGCATGGAGAACGGACGTTAAACGATGATGATGATGATGAAACTGGACTTGAGAGAAAGGTTGGTTACAAATTAAAAAAGCCTGAATTATAAAGGCCTCAACCTTTAATTCAAGAGGTACTGAGGTCCTAACATTCGATTTTTAACAGGATTAAGGGCTGCAAGAAGTTGTATGGTTTTATTATAAAACATGGAAAAGTTGTCAACAGACTAAGGAAGGCCCAGGGACAATGTAATAAATTCTGACAGAATGAAAGCATGATTGAGACACATCTCTCACAGTAAAATGGGTGAGTGAACAACGTTGGGGTGAGGGTGTACCTTTACTGTGAAATGGATTTGAAGAGTTTAAGAAGGTGGAGTAGCATATATGATTGTAGTGAACTGCTGTGTCTTGAGAACAATTTTAATGAAGAATAATGAATAATGAATAATGAATAATAATTTAAGAATTAAGCTCATTGAAATATTTAATTCTATTTTATGTACAAATGTTACAAATTGTTGCTTTTGTTGTCAACCCTGCCTGAACACACCAATAATCAAAAGCATTCCAGCCATGACCATCATGTCTTGTAAGACTTCAGTGTGTAATATGGATAGATATATCCAACCTTTGTTCCAAAAGGGTGTTTCTATATGGTATTTCAATCTAGAAATAGCAGTCAAATCTTCCTCAAACTCATACTCCAGCACTAAAAGGAAGAAGAATATTTTAGATCATTCATCCCACAAAACGTGCTGTAGTGCTTATGATTTGATATTAAACAATATGTGTGTGTGTGTGTGTATGTGTGTATGTATGTATGTATGTATGTATGTATGTATGTATGTGTGTATGTATGTATGTATGTATGTACGTACGTACGTACGTATTTATGTGTGTGTGTGTGTGCTGAAGTTGTTATATGGCATTAGACATATAATATTGTAAACACCAATTAGATTTAGACATATCTGTGTACAAAATAATGTGTTTTTCAATAGATGAGCTGCTGTCTGTCTTTTATCATTGGTACATTTAAACTATTAGCATAGTTTTCATTCCACATTTTGAAGCTTTCATTTCTTCTTAAATTTAGATTTATATCACTTTCATTCTTCTTCTCCATGACACACACACACACACACACACACACATATTGATTTTATACACTTACAATTTTGAATATTCTTATTTCTATTTTCTTCCTTTTGTAAAGTTTATTCTCCTGGGGCAAATATCTTTTATTGCTTGCTTCTTTATTTCATGCCTTTATTTCACACAATATTTTTAAATTGCCTTATTTTATAAACTTTGTGCTTTAGTGAAAAGCAGTTATTTCTCAACAAAGGTTTATGTCACAATATTCTCCGTCTTCTTCCATAAACCTCTCACTACAAACATATTCTGCCAATAAACTGAATGCCTACAAGACATTTTTAATTTATGTATATTTTATGATTTTTTAATCTTTTTATGGCTATATTTTCAATGAAATGCACAACATATAAGCCAAGGGTTCATTTGGTACATCATTCTAGGGTCAGACAACCAAGGAAAACTGTGAGCTTATGTGATTGCCCCTGCCCCCACCTAAAAAAATTTTTTAAAATTAAATAAAATAAAATAAACTCACAGTTATTTTGAATGTGAACAGGATATCCCTAGACAGTTTTCTCTGATGTCCCACATATGTGTTTCAGTCAATTTTGAAAATAATTAAATACTAAAAGGTATTTAGTGATAAATTATTTAAGTAATTTTAATAAGCTAATGTTTGGAGCATAACTTTAGCAAAGAGTCTTAAATAAAATTACTTTGGAAAGTTTTAATTTAAATCTAAAAATTGGTAGAATTCATGGAAGTGTCAAGCAGTTTTGTATTGAAATAATTAAATTGAGCAATAATTTATTTTTTTAGTTAGTATTGATTAGAAAATAGATTTTAATATTTTTTTAAAACTGATTAAGGACATAAACAGTAGTGACAACAATACAGTGATGAATGCTAACTCAATCAGTAAAATATTGCAGTTTTATCGTTTTTATTTATTATGATGAATTGATAATATGACAGTAACATAACAAATGTTGGGGGGAGGGCATGAAAGCCACTTCTTAACAATTCTTCATTTTATATGTTATTGCTTATTAGTCAAATGCTTGTTATTGCAGTATCACTCTTCAGTCAGATGCCTTTCCTGTTGCTAACCTTTATCAGTTTTTTTTAGGTTAGGGGTTGTTTATTCTACTTCAAAACCCTAGAACTGAAAGTTGGTTCCATGACAAAGAATGTCAATAAAACTCTTCAATTTTTGCTCATTACTTCTTTGTAAACATGTAGATTGCAAATAAAACATGAATCTCCTGGTTGTAAAATTACTTCCTGAAAATCAGTGACTGAAGCATGTATATGAATCAATGACCCTACAGGTCACTGATATCAGGTCGTTAAGAATGAAATGTCCGATTTTCTTATACACCAAATTTGACATTCGTTAACTCTAATGTTTCATCCTGACAATTCTTTCACTTTTCGAAATGCAATTCATGGTCTCTGATTATAATGTGAGGTTTTCTCTTGTAAATCAGTTTTTGTGAACCCAAGGATAAATCAAAAATTCGTGTTGTTTATGAATATGAGTTTTGCTGTGGGACCAGTGCATCCCAGGCAGCTCAAAACATCAATAAGGTGTTTAGTGAAGATGTGGCAAATGAGTGCACTTTACTTTGATAGTTTGAGAAGTTCCAGTCTGGTGACTTTACTCTTGAAAATCAACCCCGTGGTAGACCTGAGACTGAGGGGATTAATGATGAGTTGGAAACTGTAGTGGAAGCGGATACATTTCAAACTAAGCATGAGTTAGCAGCAAGACTTAATATTTCAGTTCCAACTGTATTGGACCATCTGAAACAAATCAGCATAGTAAAGAAGCTGGACAAGTGAGTACCACACAAACTGAACAAGCATCAAATGACACATCGGCTTGAAACTTGCTATTCTTTGCTGTCATATCTTTAAAGTGAACCATTTTTGCATCATATTGTTACGTGTGATGAAAAATGGCTTCTTTTCAACAATATTAAGCGTTCTACATAGTTGTTGGATAGAGATGTAGTGCCCAAACACAAAACAAAAAAGAATATTCAACAAAAAAAGCTTCGTGAGATATGGTAAGTCAATTACAGCAGATGTATACATCAACCAACTGGATGAAATAATGAGTGAACTTAAAACAACTGAGATTGGTCAATAGAGACAGGCCAGTTCTCTTGCAAGACAGTGCTCGACCACATGCACAAAGAACACTACTCAAGTTACAGGAACTGAACTTGGAAATACTCTGTTATCCACCATATTCAACAGACCTTACACCAACTGACTATCAGGTTTTCCAGGCATTAGACGACTTTTTACAAGGTAAAATCTTTAAATCTGAAGAAAATGCAAAAGCAACCTTTTGCGACTTCATCGCCCCTTGCTCTCCAGAATTCTTCACTGCCAGCATAAATAAGTACCAATAAAATGGCAAAATTGTGTTGATAATTTAAGTGCATACTTTGATTAACTGCATTGCTTTTTGTTGGGATAAAGTGGAATAAACTCGGACATTTTATTCTTAATGACCTGATACATATACATCCATATATACATACATGCATACATATATGCATACACACACCATATACATCCATACACACACAAACATATGTACACATTTACATACATACATTCATACACACACACACACACATACACAACATGTTTCCATATAGTTTCAAAGACATTGGTCAGCCCAAGATTACAGCAGGTGTCACATATATTTGGTGTATTAACAAATATGTTGTTATTTCTTGCAAAGAATTCCTCTCAATTGGTGCTTCCTGTGAAGGTAATAGAAAATGATGATAAGGATGGCAGCAGCAATGATGGTGGTACCTATTTCTATCAAGAATCTTTTTTTTTATGTCATTTTGGAAAATGGAAGTAAGATGCAATATTATGAGTTATCTTTTATCTAATATTATTTATGACAAAACAGAAAAAGCGAGGTCCAAGTACAGAAAATGCCACAGTCACATTGATTTTCATGAAGTAATTTTACAACTAAGGGCTTCAAGTTTTATTTATAACCAAGAATTTTTTTTTTCTAAAAATTCTTTCATCATTACCATTATCATTTTTTTTTCTTTGTTATCCAGTGTTGTTTATGGCAAGAAATTAGCTTTAAATTCTGAAAGATAAAAAATACCAAAAAATAAATCAATGAAGTATTATTTATGAGTGAAAATATATTTTAAATTCTAGCAATGTTTAAACAGAATAAAACATTCTTTCAGTAATAAATTTCATTTTCTTTTAGTGATGTTTTTGGTTAGAAATTAGCTTCACATTCAAGAAACAGTGAAGGAAAACAGAAAAAAAAGAAACAACCAAATAATTTGTTGTTCATGATATACACAGTGTGTAAACACACACACACCCACACATCCATTTTTAAAACTTTTTTTTGTCATGATTAAAAACAGGTTTTCAGTTCTGGAAATGTCGAAAGTTATTCTAAAATAATCCTTACTTAAGGATTTTAATATTGAATGAGCAGAGAGATGTGGATTGGAAAATTGTTGCAGACATGTTACTGGTTGCAGGAGTACCATATAACAGCATTATAGGCCACAACCAGGTCAAAGCAATGTACTCAGGTCACCATATACATATGAATTAGTGTGGGGCCTCTAGACCCATGGGATCCACAAGCAGCTGCCCAGAGGGTTCATACCTGAAAACAATACTACCTGAATTTGGTGACAGAAGAAACATTGAACAATGTAAGAAGGAGCATCATCATGGCCTGATGTTGTTGGTGTCACTGTGGAGATGATACGGGATTGAAATGAAGGGCATATATACCGTATTGCAGGATCATTCAGCTTATGTTTATCGGGGAAATATCAGTGATGAGTTTGAGTTACTATGTTCATGGGGAGATCCTTGGTATTACAGAGAAGTTTCTGTGTAGAGTCTATGGACAAGTTCCAGAAATCACTGACCAGGCAGTGCTAATGGGAGCAAGGTATCATTACCAACTGAGAATATATTCTACAGACATGAAAGTGCCATCTGTTGCACTTGCCTGACATTTGTAATGATTGATAAAACCATTCATCATATATTTCTTCAGTCTCTGAGTATTGTTAACATACAGAGTAAAGGTGAACTGTCGTGAGAGATCTGGCAGTAATCAAAGCCCCTCAAAAGGTTTGCCCTTACCAGACACAGCAAACAGTTTTCCTCTGTCTGGTGTTTATGGTAAAAAAAAAGTCGGTCACATGATGAATGTGTTTAAAATGATTGAAAGCAGTTCTCAATTTCTGCACCAAAACTCTCTTCAACATTTTTGAATTCCACTTGAAGTTAAGGCTGAGAGTAAGAAATGAAGTGATGTTCTCAATCAAATTTGATGGAAGATGGATGCAACTAAGGAAACACTTAAATGTGAGAGCTCATTTCTGTTTTTGTGGAGAAAGGGAGAAAACGTGGTTTTCATGATGGAGATTGCAGTCAGGAGAAGACAAATGTTTGGAATGCACCGTGGTTGGCATTTTGGTGTTCTCTGAGCCCTCTAAAGACAACAGTTCCAATCACTTTAAAATTGTGTCTTTGTTTATATTCATAAAAAATTTCAATTCGTTTTTCATATACTATTAATTTTCTATTATATTCTTCCCTTTCATCCATTTTTATTTTGTTTATACAGCTTCAGGTTCATTTTGAACCCTTTTGATATATATATACACCTACATATACATATATATTTGCATGTCAAACAAAGGATTATCATTATGGTAATCATCAAAGCAGCAAGCTGGCAGAATCATTAACACACCGGGCAAAACGATAAGCAGTATTTTGTCCACCTTCACGTTTTGAGTTCATATTCTGCTGAGGTCAACTTTGCCTTTCATCTTTTCAGGGTCAATAAATTAAGTACCAGTGAAACACAAAAATTTCAGGCCTCATGCCTTAGGTAGAAAAGATTATTATTATTGTTGTTGTTGTTGTGTTGTTTTTAGCTCAGATTTCGTTGGAATTCCTGGAACCTTGCATGCATAGTGGGATGGCTAATTGCAGCCTACAATACCATGCTATCTGTTCTTTTTGACTATCTGATATTTTTCTCATTATTCTGCTTGTATCAAGCTGGCAAACCTTTTATAACAGTTCTACTGGGCAATCTATTCTGATTTCCTTTATATTCCTCTTGATGCTTTCTGATACTATCCCCAAGGACCCAACAATAGTTGGCACTATCTTCACCTTCTCTGCTTCCCATTGCCAGGTAATTTCGTACTTTAAAGAATTGTAAATATCTATATTTTTTGCCTTCCTTCTTGAGCAGTCAACATCAGTTGTATAGCACATGTTGTACACCTTACCACCGCCACTAGATCTGACTTGTACTCTAGCACCTGTTTTATTTGGATTGGGAAGGATTTTGCAGATCTCCGTCACTGCCACCCTCTGTGGTTTGTGCTCATGCCACAACTTGCCTTGCTCTGGACCCCTCTTTACACATAATTTCTAATGTAGCACTTTCACTACCTCATCCTGTCCCCACAACCCATAATGCATTTAGGCAAGTGTAAGGCATCATTTCACAGAATGAGCAATGGTTTCATCCATTCTATTACAGATGCAGCACAGTGAACACATTGGAACATTCCTAAAGTTGACCCTCCAATTTGTGGCCAAAGATTGGTCTATTATTATTATGATTATGATTATTATTATTATTATTATTATTATTATTATTATTATTATAACATGCTATATGAGTTAGCAGGGGTTTGGTGACAAGTCTCCTCAAATTTCAAGAATCTTCTTAAGGATTCTTGCAGAATACAGGATTACACTTTTCTGCAGATCAACAATGCTTGTCTCAGTTCCAATATCTTTCAGCTTCTTGGATAACAGTTTGGCTGTAGTGCCAACTGCACCAACTTCCACAGGAATCACTGTTGTCTTCGTCTTCCACAATCTCTTCATCTCTCTGGCTAGCTTCTGATATTTCTCAATTTACTTATTATCCACAGTATTATCGTATGGCATTGCGAAGTCTGTGATCTTATTCTGTTTTTTTTTCTTTTTTTGTTCTCTATAATCATATCTGGTCTTCTTTCTTTAGTACCATCATCATCGTCATCAACATCAATAAGTAGAGTGAAGCATTAAGTTGAGAGCATTGATTTTTCTGAGATCAAATGATGCAAGGGTTACCTTAGGTTTCTCTATTTTGGGGTTCAATAATATAAATAGCAGTAATATACTTGGGTCAATTTGCTCTACTAAACAACTTCTCTATAAATTTTAACTTTGTGAAAAAACAACTCATTGCTTTTATTGTAGTTTAATCCACAAACCTATCCTGATAGACCAATCAGTGATCAACAGTATTCCAATGGTGACCACCCCATCGTGATGAACATCGTTTTCTTTTCAGGGATAGTTTCTCCTTAGATTACATTATTCAATGTGTCCTTTATCAAAGGCTGCTGCATGGGTTGCAAAAGCGTTGGCTGTTGTTCCTAGTATGTTGATAATCCACATAGGACCCACCTCTGTTGCCTCAGCTCACATTGACATAGCTGCTATTATCATCATCATCATCATTGTCGTCATCATCATCATCATCATCATCATCATCATCATCATCACCTTATTCCTCTTCAATCAGATGGATCGTTAAAAATTAGCTTTAAATTATAGAAATGGTAAAATGAAAACTAAAAACTAATTTTCAAAAAATTTCAAATGTCATAGAGAATATTTTATTTGTTTGTGTCTTTTCTTGCGTTGTGTTTTGTTTTTTGTTCGTCTTTTGTTTTCATTTCTTTTACCTTTTACTAAATTTCTTTTTTCTCTCATCCAGTATTGTTTCATGATTGTAAAATAGCTTTAAATGTTTTTGGAAACAGTTTGGAAAAAAGAAAAGGAATAAAAAACTAATATAAAATAATTTTAAAAACAAGTAACAAAAGAGGAAAAAAGAAAAGAAAAGAAAATCTCATTTTGTCAAGTTGTTATTGATATTTCAAGATGGAATGTAACTTAAAAAGTTGAGGAGAACTTTTTAAAATTGATTTTGTTTGTGCCAGTGAGTTTTAAGATGAGCAATGTGACACTCTAAATAACAAACCACTTAAAAACCCATTTGAGAAATCATTGAAAGAAATTAATCAGCAATTGAAATCAACTGGTTGTTCCTTGATATGTATTAGAGGAAAGGGTATTGGTGGTGGTGGCGGTGGTGGTGGTGGTGGTGGCATATAAGTTGAGAGAGTGAGGTTGCTAGAGGTTTGGTGTTTTAAAATGTGCGAGTGTATTAGTGTATGTATATATAATCATCGTTATCGACATCATCATTGTTTAACATCTGCTTTCCATGTTGGCATGGATTGGACAGTTTGACATGGAGCTAGCTACCAGGAGCTGTCCAGACCCCAGCTGCCAGTTGGGGTATGGTTTCTATGGCTGGATGCCCTTCCTAATGACAACCACTTAACAGAGTGTGGTGGGTGCCTTTTAAGTGCTACCAGCATCGGTGCATTTACGCAGCTTGGCACAGGTGCATTAAATACATATATTTTGAATTTGTTTACAGGAATATGGGAAACATTATGAATATGCCAATAAAGCTCCTATTCCATTATGCTGGCCACAGTCCAATGATGCTGACTGATAAACCAGTTTTTTGGGTTGCATCAAGCTGTACCGATGTGATACAGGATAAATAGAACAATAATAACAATAATCCCTGGATGGAATTAATAAACATTTAGTGCATCACTGTTCATGTTCCCACAAATCCTAGGAATAAGGAAAGTGAGGACAAGAGATGTCATTGGGGAAAATGTACAGAACAATATATTAAATGTTTATCAATTCCATTCAAGGACTGTTGTTATTATGATATATAACACACACACACACACGGATATATATATATATATATTTATATATGTGTGTGTGGCTGTGTGGTAAGAAAAGTTTGCTTCCCAGCTCTATTTCTCTGGTTCGGTCCCACTGCCTGACACTTTGGGCAAGTATATTCTAATATAGTCCCAGGCCCACCAAAGCCTTGCGAGTGGATTTGGCAGACAGAAACTGAAAGAATCCCATAATATATATATATATATATATATATGCACACACACACACATATATTTATATGTGTATATATACATACAAACATATACATGTATATGAATATATATATATATCTTTATTGCCCACAAAGGGTTAAACATAGAGGGGACAAACAAGGAGAAATGGATTAAGTCGATTACATCGACCCCAGTGCATAACTGGTACTTTATTTATCGACCCCAAAAGGATGAAAGGCAAAGTCGACCTCGGCGGAATTTGAACTCGCAACGTAACGACAGACGAAATACGGCTACGCATTTCACCCGGCCTGCTAACGTTTCTGCCAGCTCGCCGCCTTTGTATATGAATATATATATTATCAACTGCATATTCTTAATATACATACTCTGTGTATTTGCTAGCAGGCTGTGATTTGGTGCAGTGATGATTATTCTCTTAAAGTGCTGGGTGTTAAAACACCTGAAAGTCATGACAGGTAAGACAACTAACCCTAAATTCCATTCAGGAATGATGGACGTCAATGTTTTGCTAGTTTTGTGGCTTATCAACATCACATGTCCAAACTAAATTGGAGGTGAATTGACCGCCAAACCATAATTTATATGCATATAATGTGAAAACTGTGCTCTGATGCCCAGACTATGTCTAGGTAAGAATAAATTCACATGTGAAATGGAAGCCACCACATGATTGGCCACATGTGCTGAATCTACATGTTCTGGGTATTTGCTGGTGGGAAATTCTATTTCATATTTAAATTTGTACCTATGTATGCACTGTCCAGGTATAGCAGTACATAGTTTCCACACTATGTGTGCAACTAAGTAGTGAACTAACAGTCAGTTCACCTCCAATTCAGTTCAGGTACATAATGTTGATAACCCACAAAAATGGAGAAACATTGATGTCCATCACTCCTGAATGGGATTCAGGGTGAGTTGTCTTACCTGTCCATGACTTTCTGGTGGTTTAACACCCAGCACTTCGAGAGAAGAATCACCACCATGCCAAATCACAGCCTACCTCCAAATAGAGGGAGTTTGTGCATTAAGTATGTGCGGTTGATAATGTTCATTGCACTAGCTCTGCTTCTGTTTCATATTTGAATACACTCACACACACACGTGTGTGTCTGTGTGTGTGAAAAGATAGGAAAATGGTGTAATGTCACCTGTATTAAGCACCACATCCTAGCAACATCACAACCCTTGACCACTTATATTAGTAACCTTATGTTAAGTAGTTTCAATGAGAAACCCTTTGACCCAACAACAGGGGTCTCAGTGCTCACAATAGTCAGAGTATCGTAGTATTTGTTTGATAAAATTGTAAAAAAAAAATTGCTATTAAATGTGGCAGTCCCATAGAGGACGATGTTACTGTTGTTTTTAGCCTAAGGAAGACATCTCCACCTACTGGGGGAGATGTCTTCCTGGAGCTGAAAACAACAGTAGCATCGTCTTGTATGCAACTGCCACATTTAGTTGGCAAATATATTTCACAACTCCATACTGGTACTGTTTACCTCTTGCTCAGAGATTTAATACAGCTTTGATAAAATTGGTAAAAAGATAGAAAAACATTGATTTGGCAGTGAGATTTGAACATTGCTGTAAACATCTGCTGTAAAGCTTATAGCTCTGCTAAAACCACACAATGTATATGAAGGTGTGCATATGTATGTATGTGTATATATATATATTTATACACATACACATATGAGAGAGAGAGAAAGAGACATGCAACGATCTTGAGCAAGACACTTTAATTTCACGTTGCTCCAGTTCACTCAGCTGTAGAAACGAGTTGTGACATCACTGGTGCCAAGCCGTATCGGACTTTACCTTTCCCTTGGATAACATCTGTGGCTTGGAGAGGGGAGGCTGGTATGCATGGGCAACTGCTGGTCTTCCATAAACAACCTTGCTCAGATCTCTGTCTCCAAAGGGAAGTTTCTAGTTGCAATCTCATGGTCATTCATGACCAAAGGAGACCTTTACCTTTTCATATATATATACATATATATATATATATATATATATATATATATATATATATATGTTATGTATGTTATGTACGTGTGTATGTACACTCTTGTCTTGATATCATGTGATGGTTGTATACAAGCATCACCATCATAGAAACAGCATTGTAAGTTTCCAGTCTTCTGCGTAAAAAAACACGTCTGGCCATGTGAAATTTTTACCTTGCTTAGAAACAGGCAAAGTTTGACAACAAAAAGGGCAAAATTGGTCATAGATGAATTATGCCAAGATGAATTATGACTCACCCATGCAAACATGGAAAAGTAACGACAAAATGATGATATATAGATTGATTGATTGATTGATTGATTGCATGATTGATTGATTGCAAGATCGATAGATAGATAAATAGATAGACAGGCAAACAGACAGATAAATAGACGGTCAAACAGACAGATAGATAGATCAATAGACAGACAGATAGATAAATCAACAGATAGATAGATAAACTGATGGATACATACATACATATGTATGTACGTACATACGTAGGAAGGTAGTTGGTATATGCATACATATATACATACGCATGTATGTAGGTAGGTAGAGAAATACATACATATGTATGTAGGTAGACAGACAGACAGACAGACAGACAGGCAGACTAACAGATAGGTAAATAGATAGATAGATAGATAGATAAAGTAGATAGGTAAACAGGCAGACAGGCAGATATGCATTTTTTATAGTCCAGATGAATGAGTGAGGTCATGAAAAGAATTATGAGTGAAAGACAGATTTTTTTAAGAAAAGTCAAGAATGAAATAAATGTTGATTAAATGGCAAAGGCTGGAATTGAAAACCAAAGAATAAATCGGGGGAAAAGAGAGGAATTTGAAGAAAGAAGACAACAGAAAAATCAATTTATAAAAAAAATTGAATGAAAGAAATTTTCAGTGAAGGAAAGAAAACTAAAGTTTAGAAGGAAGAACAGAATGAAAGAATAAGGTAGAGTAAACAGAGAAAGAAAGAAAGAAAGAAAGAAAGAAAGAAAGAAAGAAAGAACGAAAGAAATGAAGGAAGAAAGAAAGAAAGAAAGAAAGAACGAAAGAACGAAAGAAAGAAATGAAGGAAGGAAGGAAGGAAGCAAGAAAGAAAGAAACGAAGGAAGGAAAGGAAGGAAGATTCTATGATGATATACTTTTGAAAATAGAGAAATGAAATGAAAAAATAATCGGAAGAAAAGAGCTGCAAGAGAGAAATGAAATAAAATCCAATAATGATAGAAGTAAAGATGATAATAATAATAATAATAATAAAGATGAAGATGCAGAAGGAAAGGAAGAGAGAAAGGAAGGAAGAGGATGAAGAAAAAATCCTTCATAATGCTTTGCTAAGTGCTCAATTACAAGAACACGATTAGTTCCGATGAATGATTCTAGTATTGATATTTGGAAAGCTTATTGATTCGCAGAACAGTCTTGAAGTTAGTTAAAAGGCATTTTTAGTAGGACTTGAAGGACCGTTGCTGGAGATTTACCTATTTCTCTGTCATTTAGTGAATAAAGAAGAAACTGCTGTAGCAGCAACACATTCCTATTGGCTCACTTATTACCTTACCAGGTGTATTGTTGTCATTGGTGCTGGTGGTGGTCGTGGTGGTGGTGATTGTTGTTGTTGTCGTCGTTGTCGTTGTGATGAGGTCTTGTTATTTAATGCTCAGATACAGATATCGAAGTCACTAAAATTATACTACTTTCAGTTGAAGAAGGGATATACATGCTTGAATGTGTTTGCAAGTGTGTGTGTGTGTGTAAAATTTACATGCTATATAACTATGTGATATATATCAGGCTGAGTAAAAAGTAAGCAACGTTTTGAAACATGAAATTAATCCCAATATATTTCAACAATGCAGAAATTTTACTCATCAAAGTAAGCACCATTACAATTAACAGACTTTTGCCAATGAGTTACAAGTTGGTTTATTCTGGAAACATCAAAATCTGGAGTTCTAGAGTTGATGAACTCTTTGAATGCACTTTCCGCATCAGTTTGATTTTTGAACCCCTTCTCTCACAGGAAACCATCAAGGTGCTTGAAAAAGCGAGAGTCAGTAGGAGAAAGGTCTAGAGAATAAGATGGGTGGGGAAGAACATCGTAGCCAAATTCCCTCAATTTCTGGAGCATCATTAGTGAAATGTGTTGTTGAGTATTGTCATGAAGAATGATTGGCCCTCTTTTGTTGACCAATATGGGATGGAGGAGTAGCAGTTTTTCATTCATTTTGGCAATTTCATGGCAATATGTTTCTGCAGTAATGGTTTTTCCAGGTTTTAAGAAGTTATAGTGGATGAGTCCAGCAGTTCACCACCAAACAGTCACCATCACCTTCTTTTTGAAGAGCTCAGGCTCAAGGAAGGTTTTCAGTGCTTCATTTTGCTCCAACAACTGCAAAGAACATTTTTTATTATTGTACAGTCTCCACTTTTCATCACAAGTTCCAATACAGCCAAGAAATGGATTGGTCTGGTTATGGAGAAGAAGCAATAAGCAAAGTTCATATCTGCTCATTTTCTGATTTTCATTCAAATCGTGTGGTACCCATTTGTTGAGCTTTTTCGATTTTCCAGTTTCATGCAAATGATTGCAGTCAGTTTTCTGGCTAACTTGAAGTTCTTGTGCCAGTTGTTGAGTAGTTTTACGTGGATCTTTCTCACTGACAGTCTTTAATTGACCATCATCGATGACAGATGGATGTCCACTACACTATTTGAGGACAGATTTATGTTTATAAAAAACAGATAAATAATAACTTTATTTATCAAAATATGCTATGAGGATGAAAATAAACCTTCTTTTCTATAATGTTATTCAATAAAGCCATCTTCAGCTTCAACAACTGCTTCTATACAAGATCTAAAGCATCTACATGTTCGAATCCTGGTTCATTTTGGACATTACTCTGATATGGCAACTTTCAAAGAATCTTTGGTGCTATGGGCATGTTCAATGACCTCTCTCTCAACAATGCTTCACATGTTGTCCAATAGATTGAGATCTGGGGAATTAGGAGGCCAAATGTTAGGGGTTGTGTGATCATGAAAATTTTCAACCATTCTTTCCTGTGTCACTAGAGCCATGTGTGATAGTGCAGAGTCTTACTGAAACCCATATGGCCTTCCATCGCATACACTGTCTATCCAGGGCTTAACAATTATTTCCAGGACGTCAATGTAGGTGGCAGAGTTAACTCTAAGATCTTGTGAAAAGAAGTAAGGAGGCATCAGATGTCCTTCGTTGCTTAACAACTCCTAAAACCATGACAGTTGCAGGAAATTTTGTATACATAACACTTGGAACTTCAGAAGGGTCTGCAAATAACCATCTGTCATTTCTTTTGTTAACTTTTTGATCTTGGCTGAAGTATTCCTCGTTTGAGAAAAACCAAATCAAATCTTCTTCTGTTGGATTTTTCAGCTTGTTTAAGAGCCTTTTTGATCTGATGTAGTGATTTTATTTTACTTTTTCTAACATAAATTGACCTTTCCTCATCATATAAGACTTATATCTGATGTCTTAATGGACAACTGTTCCTTTGGACAGATGGAGATCTTTTGCAATTGACCTCATGGACTTTCTTGGATTGTAATCAATGGTCTGTTGAACTTATTGGATAAATTCAGGTGTTCTGATGATTTCAGAGCGTTTAGAATGCTTTTTACGCTTTGATGCCGGTGATACCTTTTCATCTTCAGTCTCTAACTCCTTACAAACTTTGTAGACGAAAGATCTGGCAACTTTTAAAAGTCGAGATATTTCTAAATCCCTATACTCAGCGTTTATAACCACAGTAGCAGCATGCCTCTTCATTTCTTGAGTAAGCTGAGGCTCTGCCATTATTATTTTCTGAAACAAAGATTATACAGAGTTAGCAAAAAATGCAGCAATGACCCAAAAAAGGTATGTCCTCAAATACCTTATGCAGCCTGTATGTATCATCATCATCATCCTCATCGTTTAGCATCCACTTTCCATGTTGGCATGGGTTGGACAATTTGACTGAGGACTGGCAAGCCAGACGGCTGTATGTATATATATATAATACACACACACACACACATACAAGTAAGGTGCTACCATGGTTATATGACTAAGAGATTTGTTTTACAATCACATGGTCTTGGTCTTGGTTCCAGTGAGTTAATTATAACCTAAGGCCAACCAATTCCTTATTCTGCACTTGTTCTCTCTCGAGTGAAACAGTGATGTTGTTGACATTTCTTGTAAACACTTAGAGAAACATTTGGTAGAAAATAACCCTTTTCTTGAAATACCATTAAGGGTTGGCAACAGGAAGAGCATCCATCCATAGAATCCTTCCTTAGATAACTCTGTATTTTGTCTTTACTGGCAAAAAAACGTCAACATTGAATGAATTAATGAAAAAATATAGTAGTAGTAGTAGTAGTAGTAGTAGTAGTAGTAGTAGTAGTAGTAGTAGCAGCAGCAAATGTATGCATGTATGTATGTGTGTGAATGTATACGTATATGTATGTAACTGCACATACACATACAAACATACTAGTGTAGTATGGGGTGTAGTAGAAGTGGTGGGATTCATTTGTGTGCAGGACATATCATGCAAGCGCAGATTTTGCATAATGGTTGTAGTTCCATAGATGATGTCTTATTATCATCATTGGACAAGAAAACTTGGCCCCTCAGTGGTGAATGGAGAAGAAAAGGAGTATTTACAGAGTTTGTCCAAATGGATAAACACAGGTCTGTATGAGAATGGTCTCAGTATATTGTGTGTGTGTGTGTGTGTGTGTGTGTGTGTGTGTGTGGACAGTATCTTCAAAGTTTCATCTCAGCCATCATGAAATTGCGATGCTTTGAAGTTAATCTTGGCTTTATATATTCTCTGTTGAGTTAAAAGATCTTCCTCGAGTATGTGGGTTTGAGTGGCGTGGTAATTGAGCTTGTAGTGGGTCTTATGAAGCAGTGTTTTGGAGAAATTTTTATTGACTATATTTGGGATTATGTTACTGTTTAGAATTTATTCATGTATGTAGAATTTTGCAAGCAGACATGAATATTTAGATATGTCCTTTTGTTAAGTATGGGACACATCTGTAGTTTTAGTGGTTTTTGATTTTATAGGATTCAATCTTTTGCTTTGACAATGTAAAGGTCAAAGGTTCAAAGTTTAGTCCAGTAGTTAAAACCTTAGTAATTGGGTGTCAACTTTTTCTTAATGGACACTTTTAGGGGTTCACAAAAGAATGTAAATAGGTGGTATGTTTTTGCTGGTTTGTTTTTTATTTCTTGTTATTATTGAGGATATTTCCTGTTTGTATTTGAAAGAAGGGTTATTAGTGGGGCATATCTTGGTGTTGTTAGTATAGAAATTTGTTTATCTTCTGCTTTGATATTCACAAGTAAAACCACAGAGTGTTTGTGCATATATATACATATATATATATATATATATATATATATATAGAGAGAGAGAGAGAGAGAGAGAGAGAGAGAACCAGAGATAACTGTGGAATATTAGTATATAAAGTTTCTGTAGCTGTAAAAATGTTCTTGTGTTGTTATTGAGATGCATGTTGTCTCATGTCAGTGAGTCTTCTTGGTTAGATGTTCTCTCTCTTAAATATTACAAGACAAAATTTTCATAAATAAAATTTTCATTTTATCTTCTCCTAAATCAAATTTTCTGAAGTTTTCTAGACATACTTAACTGAAGTTATATCTCTTATGTATCGACTTTATATATGCACCACACACACACACACACACAGAGTATTTGTATATATAATAAGAGAACCAAATTTACATGGGATGTTATCATTGTCTTTGGTATTTAAGTCTGCTAATTTTTCTGGGAAGTTGAATTGTTTTTTCAGAAAAATTCTAAAGTTTGTGCACTGATATTTCCAAGAGATACCTGCAAACAAACACACACACACACACACACACACACACACATGCTATAGATTAAAAGAAAAAAACTGTTAATGTTTTGTGGTGTTTTTATGTTAAAGAGAAAAGAAACCTGCTATGAATTTTCCGACAATCTATTACGTATGATGCAGTTACACTTGATGTGTGTCTACAGTGTTATAATTACACTTAAATTAATTGTCGTTGTTCTCTATGCATCTAAATTGTTGTTTGTTGCAGGACTGACATGGATTGGTGAAAAATAAATGCATATATACACACCCACACACAATTATATTTCTGAACTCTTTTCTGAATTTAGACTTTTATTTAATGTATTTATCCACAAATAAAAAAACTTCAAATTGTGTTTAAATGTTTTACTCTACTGAGAGCAAACATCGCTTGGGGTGGATGGTGTCCTGCAGTGAATGCAAGCAAGTGATTTTATTGGCTGAATTGTGTGGCTTGGTCTATGTCAGAACATTACAGTTTGTTTACTTGGTTTTTGCATGCACACACACACACGCTATACATCTGTAATGGAACTGATTGAAATAAATATGTTGTGACTTTGTGTTTCATAACACAAACACACATGTATATGTACATACTTATCCTGGATATATGTATATATATATATACTAGCAGCATAGCCCGGTGTTGCCCGGGTATGTAAGAGCCCCTAGTAGGCAATGACTAATCCCAATCTAGTCCTTTCCCTCTAGGGAATGGAGGCGCATGTGTAGGTTGCAATGTCTTCTCTTCACTCCCAAATAACTATCAAACAGCTATCGATAATTCAACCCAACCAATTCCTACCAGGAAGAAATTACATTCGAGACTTTACCCCCAACACCGCCACTTCTGCTAATAGCTGCTGCAGCTGCAAGTTATTCAAATACTTTTTTTGTTTACACTTTCTACCACCCCAAACGTTTTACCTTATATTTTTGACGTACCCTAAAGGTTCTCGGACGCTACTTGCAAACTCTTGGTTTATTATAAACCGCTTTTGTCGTTTGCACCAAAAAACCTTTTTCATTCGTTTGTTCAGTTTGGTCACTTTTGACTTTTTCGTTGTTGTCACTCACATTGCTGCCCGCTTTTTTGCCGTTTTTGTACATTGTTATACATTTTGGGATACTTA
Source organism: Octopus sinensis (assembly GCF_006345805.1). Taxonomy (NCBI): domain Eukaryota; kingdom Metazoa; phylum Mollusca; class Cephalopoda; order Octopoda; family Octopodidae; genus Octopus; species Octopus sinensis. Next base: position 979,918 of record NC_043001.1, on the reverse strand, counting down.
CCCCACGTGTTCCGAGAGTTAAAAAGGTCGAGTTGCGTCCCCATGACAGTCTGTAGAAAATGTGTTGCATATAAAAAGCTTAGATTCTCGACCCATGTCGAATTTATCGATTTTTTTCAGAACTGGGGGAACTTTTCAAAATTTTTGATGCGTTAGTTTTGAATTATGACATTGGGCTATGTGTGTGTCAAGTTTCATCAGAATCGGTTGAAAGCCGTGGTCAGGGTGAGGGTACAACCTGACAGACACACAGACAGACAAACTGCCGTTTATATATAGAGAGATATATACACACACACATACAAACATATGTGTATGAAAATGCAGATAAATATAAATGCATATACACAAATATATAATCTAGACACATACATACACACACACACATATATAAAACTATCAATCCCCTTCTCTATCTCTCTATTTCTCTCTCTCTCTCTTTATCTCTCTCTCCCATTTCTCAACCCTTTTTTACACTATCACCCTCAATCCCTCTGCCTTCCCCCACTTCACACAGAATCTTTCCCTGCATCCCATATCACCTGACTTCATCTTATCACCCCAGTCAGCTTGTTTCTCCCTTCATACTTGGACCCCTTTCTCCAGCTCAACCCATGCATTTTCTGCCAACCCTGTTGACCCTGTTGTCCAATATAAATGTTGACCATATTGAACTGGGAAGATCTTGACAAAGCAACTTCTGTGATGCTGGTTACCATCATAAAATGTATGCCATGTGCTCTGTAAATAGATTGATATTAGGAAGGGCATCCAAGTGTAGAAACCCAGTCAAAAATAAGCAGGTGTTTGTGTGTGTGTGTATACATACATACATACATACATACATACATACATACATACATACATACATACATACATACATACATATATATATATATATATATTTATATATATTTATGTATGTATATACACACTAATACACTAATATCTCATTTTTTTTTATTTGCTGGTTAACAAGGCAACCAATGGTTTTATGTAAGAAGATCTTCACAATTGTTCAAGCATGCTACATTGGTACTTATCTTCATTCTCATCCAAAATGGAGCTATGTGGTAAACTTGAACAATTGTGAAGATCTCTTCTCATAAAACCATTGATTGCCTTGTTAATTCACACACACATACACACACATACACACACACACACACACACAAACATGCATCATCATCTTAACATCCACTTTTTCATATTTACATGAGTCAGAATAAATTTATTATGTGTATGTGTGTGTGTGACGGGCATCACCTCAGTAGTTAATTACCTATAAAGCAAAATATTTGACCAATGGTAGTTTCCATATTAGGTCGCCTGTGCCACTATATAGTGTAACAGCATACGGTTGGTGCAAATAAGTTCTCATTACAGAGAACACTCATGACACAGTGAGGAACCTGATGTGTCCAAAGTGTGTGAAAGTGTTGTTTTATTGTTCTCCATGACAGCGTGGCATAACTAATGGTCCTCAAAGAATCACCAGGTAAAGACTATTGAGTGTGAAGCATAGGATTACTTGGCAATAAAATGGTGAATTTCAAAATTGATATCATTAGTATTTCTGGAAGAGATTAGGACCAAAGCATTTGAGATAGAAGACAGGTCATCATCCATCCCTGAAGAAGAGATAACATTAAAACACAGGGAGTGGCTCTGATAACAGAGGAGACAGATTTTAGGTAAAGTTTCAAATCTTGTTACTCAGAGAGATGATGGAGTGCTTATTTCAATATCCTGGATAGAATGGTCACCATTTATCAGATCTGTGGCCCAAATTCAAGTTACAGAAATGTTTTGATGACTTCACACATGCAAAAAAAACAAAAAGATACTGCTTTGAAGCAATTCTTATGCAATCAGAGGAAACTCCAGCATTAAAACCAAAGACCAATGCAAGAACCAGCCAAACGTTTTTGGAAATCAAACAATGAAAGCTACCAAAGTTCTGTGTAATAAACAGTGTTACAATAACAAATACCCTCTTCCACCACTCATTTAAAACACAGGCAGAATGGTAACCAGAGCCTCAATCATGTAGACTGTATTATTATCCAGAAAAATAATGAAAGAAGCCAAAACTAAAAACAGTGCCACATAGAATTTAACTTAGCTAAGTTCTGATCATTTGTTGTTCTTGTTAAATTTTGGAATCATACCAAAAGTGTAATAGTAAATATAAAAGGTAGCAAAATGATATAATGGGAATAAAGCTGCTGATTAAGACCTGGTTCAAAAATTCAAAATACAGATGGGAGGTGTTTTAGCACCTTTGCTCTAGTTTGAGACAAATGACACTGACAGAATGGTCTTTCAAAGACACAAATAAAACAACAGAAGAAATGGTTGGCTTGGAAGGTTGAAAACAAATGGTAAGCCTATCATTAGGAATAGAGACATGCTGTAAACAAAAAGAAAATGCTAGAACAGAAATGTTGAACAACTCAGACGATATTGTTAAGGTTGAACAATACAGAGAATTGAACAAAACAGTCAAAAACAGCCGTGGAAACACAAAAGAACAAAAACCTACCAGACAAAAATAGAATTAGCAGAAGCTGGCTTCAAGAACAATAATAATAATAATAGTAATGGTAATAGTGGAAACCTTTTCGAGATGTTCTATGAAATGTAGAGGAAGAACCGGAAAACATAGAGCGAGAAAAGATAAAGACAATAACACAGACACAAACACACAGCTGAGGCATTTCAATGGGAGAAAGATGGTTTTTAATGACAACTTAACTATAACATCTTCCCACACAATCTGAGGGCCATATCAAGAAGCGCTGATGATCCATCTAATGTGGTTATTTGGTCAGAAATAACAAAAGAAAGAAAATATTCTAAATTGATAAAAATGTTGCTCGTTCTAGATGCCATCAGTGTTGAAATACCAAAAGTAGAAGGAGAGCAGATGGTGAATATGTTACATTTAATATTCAACATAGAATGGAAAAAAGAGAAGTCCCTAAAATACAGGACCCATAAGATGAATTTGTATAAAGGTTTAGGAGTAAACTCCTCCAAACTACAGAAAAATATCTCTCTGTTTCAGGAAAAGTATTCTGAAAAATTCTCCTGGAAAAGAATGGAAAGAAATATAAAAGAAAACAATGAGAGCGAATTAGTTTGGTTTTAGAGTTGTTAGAGAGGCACAGTTTGTGCCATCATCAGTTTGGTAATTGTAAAAACAAACAAAACATCAAGCACTTTTATGTTTCCAGCTTTATTGTCTTCAAAGCTGCTCTTTGCAGGGTCTGGTGAAAGCCCTGGAGAAAATTATGACAGTGATGGAGATAAACTTAAAGATAATTTGATTTTAGTGGTGCCATGCTATAAAAAGTGTCAGGGTTCTGGGTTCTGGATAACTGATTGGTTTGAAGGCTGTATGAGTTTGAAGCAAGAATTCATGGAAATTTTCATCATGAAAGAACTAAAAGATTTGGACAAAAGTCTAGAACTGATTGACCCCCTTCTCCGTAGATACGTTCATAAGACAATCCTAATATCCATGATGATTAAAGAACTAATAAATATCCAATTAAAACTTATATAAAACATTTAAAATTTGTATGATAAAAATAAATGCAAAGATCCTGTTATTTAACCAAAAAAAAAAATCCCTCTAAATGGCCCTGAAGTTGAAAGCACATTGCAGAGTTTGTCTGTTTAACAAGTAGAAAGACTATGGATCTCAGTAGAATCCATCATGACCATCTCTCAGTGGGTACTCATCTCCACTTTGTCAATCTAGTTTTTCTTTTTTTTTTATGTTGTCTTTTAGTCTGAAAATGTGGTTGGCAATACACATGATCTTTTAAAAGGCCTCTAACATTGAAGAAAGGGAGCTTTCCCCATATTAAAGATCTCATCTGAATGCTTTCAACAAAAATTCCCTAAACGTCCCCCAAGTGTCAGTTTGTGGTGGTGTTAAATTGAGTGTAGATTCAGTCTGTCACCCAGAAATTGAACTCAATGAAAAAAACTGAACAAATACCACAAGGTATCTAATCTGACAGTCCATTTCTACCTCCTGCCCATGGCCCTTTGCTGGTATTTTATTTAATGGTCCCTGAAGGATGGATGACAAAACTAATTTTGTTTGAGATTTGAACTCAAAACATAAGCTGCTGGAATAAATGCTGAAAAGTATTTCATCCACTACTCTTTCTCTCATATTTTTCGATCACCATGGGTCATAAAACTGTGCTACTACTACCAACCTACTACTACTACTACTACTACTACTACTACTACTACTACTTTTTGATAGAAGAGTGTAGTATGGTTGTGATTCTGTAGCAAATGGCCCTTCATTGCTTCAAGAACAGTGAGATTCTGTCATTTATCTAAAAACAAGAGGAAAATACAACAAGTGCATCTGTTTTGCCTGAAAATGATAAATCAATTGCTTTTGTTTTGTTGTTTTGTCGATGTTTTTGTTTAATAACTGTCTATAAGATTAGATAAGCTGTTTGACGAGGAATGAATAAGTTATAGTTGTAGGAAGAAGTATTTGAAACACAAATAAATCCCAAAACTGCTCTTTAATAAACATTTTATCAACATTTTATATTTCATATTGATGTAGTTTATTGTTTGAATTCACCAGCTGTTCCAGACATGTTCTTTACTTGGCGGCTTAAACTATCTAGTATTGGCTTGACCATGCTGAAGCACTGATATATTTAAGACAGTCTTTCTGCCAGTCTGTTTTCAGTATGTTTATTTACAATATGAATTAGAAACTAAAGAAGAAAAAAATTATCTTAACGAAGGGTAAAATAACCTTAACGATTACTGAATAAGTGAAGAGGAAAATATAAGCAAGGCAATTAATCATGATTTCGAAAATGAACTCCATGGTGTAATGAATCATAATTAAAGAAATCAATCATTATAAAACTCCACCGAATAATAATAATAATAATAATAATAATCATAATAATAATAATAATAATAATAATAATCATAATAAATATACTGCTGATAAATGAAAAGAAATCACCATCACCATCACCACCATCATCATCATCGTTAGGCTGTAATTTGTAAAAGGTCTGCTGTTTAAGAGTAACATTTAACCAGATTTACACTTTCCTATAGCAAGAGATTTATGTTGAAAGCTTTAAAGGAATATTCTAGACAAATAGAATTGGTGTCTGGCCTGCTTCTTCTACCACTTCCATTAAAGATAGTCATATGAAGTTAAACGTTCACTTATTTACTGCAGAACAAATGGATAAGGAACTTGCAATTATTGGAAAGAGAGGTGAGTTTAGACATCTTTGAATAGATTAATGTTTGCAGTCTTTGGAGAAATCTCCATTTAACTAAAACAAGAAAAAAAAGAAGAAAACTAAGTCCATCACTACCACCATCATCATTGTCAACATCATCATTATTATTATCATCATCTTTATCGTTACTAATATCATCATCATCATCACTATAACCATTGTCATCATCATCATTGTCATCACCATCATCATAACCATCATCTGCATTCTCATGAGATGGTTTTTCTTCCTAGTCAACACAGGATGAATAGTTTTGCAAAATGGTTTTCTCTCTCTTGCAACAAAAACCTTTTCTGTTTAAGGTCATTTCCTCTGATATCATCCTTAATATTTCTTTCACCTCTGACCCTCTCACCTCTCATCAATGACCATCGATAATCAGGCCCTCATTCCTGCTCCATGCTGTTGTCCATTCAAAACGAAGAAACAGTCCAACACAGAAACCTAATAAATAAATAAATAGAAACATACACTTCAGCAAGGGAATGTGTAGGCAGTCAACTGATCTGCTAGAAATAACAGCTAAAACTCTTTCTCAAATTACTCCCTACGACATAAAAATAAGAAAGGATTTTCTCATTCACTGGATAGGTGGGGATGAAGTGCTGTGCTGTGCCTATGACCTTTATAGGTCATTTTGCAACCCGTAATGGTCACCACAGATTGACTAATTACTGCTAGGAAATACTTGCAAGCCTAGTACTTATTCCATCAGTCTATTTTGCTGAACCGCTAAGTTATGGAGATATAAACACACCAGCATTGGTTGTGAAGTGATGGTAGGAGACAAATACTGTCAAGAAGACAGACAGACACACACACACACACACACATAGATTGGATCAGTTTGATTCAAACTCCTTGGTACTCTGAGTTTCAAGCATATGGCTAGTCTTTGGCCATTGGGGTCTGAATGAAAGTTTGATTGAAGAGAGTCAATGTTTACTAATGGACGTTAGCCTGCGATTGGTCAAAAAAGGTCACATGGTATAAACAGTCTGATGTTGGTATTTTAGCAACAACAATTACATGGTGAACAGGAAACCATTTGTATGGTGAACAGGAAATCAATCATGTGGTGAACAGGAAACTGGTTGTGTGGTACACAGGAAATCAGCTCAGTGGTGAACAGGAAACCACTTGTATGGTGAACAGGAAATCAATCATGTGGGGAACAGGAAATCAATCATGTGGGGAACAGGAAACCGGTTAAATGGTGAACAGGAAATTGGTTGAGTGGTGAACAGGAAATCGGTTCAGTAGTGAACAGGAAATCGGTCGTGTGGTTGGGGAGAAGTAGGAAGGAGCAGTGGATGTGGGTGGGTGTGTGTGCATGTGTGTGCATGCGTGCACACAAGCATGGATGTGTGAATGTGCATCTAAGTACAGATACACATTCATATAAGTACAGATGCATACATGCATGTTACCAAACATCATTTCAAATTCTTTTATTCTTTTACCAGTTTTCAGTTCTTCAACAACTGTGACCATACTGGAGCACTTCTTTCAATCAGATCAACACCATTTCTGATTCCAGTCTAATACTTATTTCATTAATCACTTCTAGACTAATTTCTAAGTTACAAATCATAAAGGGACGCAACAAAGACACTGATTTGAACATAAACAGTTACACACACACACACACACACTTGCATGTATGCACATACGTATATATGTATGTATATATATATATTTCATCTTATACTCTGTTCTGCCAGAGTCTCTCAGCAATCCCTTCCTTTCAAAGCAATTACTTTCACTTTTTTATTATCCCCTCGAATTGTGTAAAAGTATTTGCTCTTGGAGAAAAGAGAGATGGCAATAATTCCTCCAATCTGTTGGTTGTTGGGAGAGAGAGAGGGGGGGTGGAAGGAATTGGTCAGATTCACTATTTGACTGGAATTTTATTCTTTGAACCCCAGAGAGATGAAAGCAAAGTTCACCTCTGCTAGATTTGAACTCATAACACAGAGAGCCCTAACAAATTCTATATCAGTTTTTTACATTATATATATATGCCTCAGTTTTCTATATATGTGTGTGTGTGTATTATGTATGTATGTATGTATACTTACACACTCACATATCACAAGCTTCTGCACAGTTTCCATCTGCAAATTCCACTTGCCAGATATTGATCAGCTCAATATCAAAATGGTATCAAATATGAAAGCACAATGTTGCAAAGCAAACTACTTAACTGCACCAAGATGTATTTAGATTCCTTAGATTAAGACAACAGTGTGTATAACTGTTATATATTAATGTAGAAGGGCTCTTGTAATATTCCTTCTCAGAAAACTCTCCCAAAGAAACTTATTTGTTAACAAAAGACAGAGCTTACTTGATGCCATTCTCAGTGATCTCGGTGTATTCCAAACACAAGTTTTTTTAGAGAAGTCTCTCTGTGACAAAACAATAGTGCTAGCACCATTCTACATTTGTATATATAATTTCCCTCTCTCTCTCTCTCTTTCTCTCTCTCTCTCTCTCTCTCTCTCTCTCTCTATATATATATATATATATATATAGTATATGTATATATACTATGCTGGACATAAAAAGCATCAGATGTGGTGTGCAAGAGCGACGCTTGCGATGGTATGGTCATGTACTGCGGATGGATGAGTAGAGATGTGTGAAGAAGTGCCACTCCCAAACAGTTGAAGGTATCAGGGGGAGAGGTAGACCCAGGAAGACATGGAATGAGGTAGTCAAGCATGACCTCAGAGCGTTGGGCCTCACTGAGGCAATGGCGAAGGACCGAGATCTCTGGAGATATGCTGTGACTGCAAAGACCCGGGCTGCTTCCTGCACCAGTTCTGTATAGCCCCAGCTCATTCAAAGTACCTTGGATTTCAGAACAACCCACTGTGCTTGAGGAGACCTGTTGAGTCAAGTACATGAACATGAACATCGAAATAAATATCAATGGAAATAGTAGTTGTGATACCTGTGCCGGTGGCACATAAAAAGCACCATCCAGACGTGGCCATTGCCAGCGCCACCTCGACTGGCTTCTGTGCTGGTGGCACATAAAAAGCACCATCCGAACGTGGCCGATGCCAGCGCCGTCTCGACTGGCTTTTGTGCCAGTGGCACATAAAAAGCACCATCCGAACGTGGCCGATGCCAGCGCCACCCCGACTGGCTTCTGTGCCGGTGGCACATAAAAAGCACAATCCGAACGTGGTCGTTGCCAGCGCCGCCTTAGCTGGCTTCCGTGCCGGTGGCACGTTAAAAGCTCCAACCGATCGTGGCCGATGCCGGACCCCCCTGGCACCTGTGCAGGTGGCACGTAAAAGCACTCACTACACTCGCGGAGTGGTTGGCATTAGGAAGGGCATCCAGCTGTAGAAACTCTGCCAGATCAGACTGGAGCCCGGTGCAGCCCCTGGCTCCCCAGACCCCGGTCGAACCGTCCAACCCGTGCTAGCGCAGAAAACAGACGTTAAACGATGATGATGATGATGATGATGATGATGACTATCCATTGTTATTTTGATCTGCTTCAAATGTATAAGAATACCTTAGTTAGGTTTTAAATTTAAATCATTATATTTTCTGCTTAAGCAGACCTTTTGTATTCTTAGTTTACTGTACTAATAGCTTCTCTCTTCCAGCATTCTATTGACTGCAAGGTGAACAAATGAAGCATAATGTTTCTTTATCATCATCATCACCACTGTCGTCATCTGCATATTTATACCCGTTTTCCATGCTGTCATGAGTTGGACAAATTGTTTCAGTCTGACTTACCTCCCATCAGGAGTGACTGGTACCAAAGGTTAGGTGCTTGTTTGTGTCATTTGGCATGATTTTTATAGCTGGATTTCATTCCAGGCGTGGATGTGTGGTAAGAAGCTTGCTTCCCAACCACATGGTCCTGAGTTCAGTCCCACTGTGTGGCACCTTGGTCAAGTGTCTTCTACTATAGCCTCAGGCCGACCAAAGCCTAGTGAGTAGATCTGGTAGGTGGAAACTGAAAGAAGCCCATCATGTAAATATGTATGTTTGTATCTTTATGTGTTTGTGTCTTTGTGTCTGTGTTTGTCCCCCCACCATCGCTTGACAACCGATGTTGGTGTGTTTATGTCCCTGAAACTTAGCAGTCTGGCAAAAGAGACCGATAGAATAAGTACTAGGCTTAGAAAGAATAAGTCCTGGGATCGATTTGTTTGAGTAAAGGCAGTGCTCCAGCATGGCCATAGTCAAATGACTGAAATGTGTAAAAGTGTAAAAAAGTATAAATGTCACAAGATTTACAAACGTTAAATGAATTTATTTTATTGTAGAAATTTAAAAGGATTCAACGTTACAAAATGCAATTATGTTGTTAACGCAACAGAGGATTGGTTAATTGTCTTACTCTGCCGTGAAGAAAATACCTGCATCAGGAGATCAGGACTCAAGTATTTATCCCTGTGGTCACCATATTCAAATAAAATACATTGTTTCAATAAATATTGAAGACATAAAAAACATTCTGACTAGTCTAAGCAGAAATACTGATTCATATTCATATATCATCATCGTCGTCGTCATATGCTTTACCTCCCCTAGTTTTGGTACATGCTAATTTTGTCCTAATTAAATGGCTGAACATAACTTAATAAAGTTGTTCTTGGACCAAATTATGATGTAAGGTTTTCATTGAAATGTGGACACTGAATGACTTTATATTATCAAACATGACAAAGTCTCAAACAAATTTGTTTTGAAAGGGTTAATGTAGTTCAGAATTGTCATAAATTATAACAGCAAAGACTGTTTCTATCAATAAATATTTTATTTGTGTCACATTAGAGTAATAAATAAATGCTCTTTGGTCAGGGACTGTTCCTCTGACTACAGAAGCATTTCACCCAACTTGTAATGGGCAGGGTAAGCCTTTATCCAGGTTGGAGAAGCAATCAATGTCAAGTAAAGAATTTTATCCAACAACAGATTGACAACAGAGCAATGAAACCTGTGTTGTATAACCAGTTTCTCTGTTCTTCTTTCTTAGAAACATCTCAGACTGTTGACTTCTGGAAGAAGAGAAAACAACGGTTGCATCATTTAAAGACGTATATGAAACTATTTGAAGTAAAACTAGCGAGAGCGAGGAATTCCTGCTCTCATGGACTCTATACTTCAACAACTTATCATCTCCTTAATGTGATGCCACAGAAAATGTTTACAATAAAATAATTGAATATTTCCATTACTTCTGCAAGAATTTTCTCATTAAGCTTGGCTCCAGGTTACAGCAAATATTTTTTTGGATTTCTTTTTCTTGATTCTCAACTTGTTTGTATAGGTATTCAACAAGATCTCTGTTTTGCTCACCATGTTGTAATCCTGAGATCTATTGATACAATTTATCAAATTTTTCATGCATAAGAACACTTTTACGGATGTTAAGCTTCGTTTTATTACAATTTTGAATAATTTTTCTTCAAAATCTATTTCCATTCCAATTTGGCTGTATTTATTTTGATTCTGTCTTGTTTTTCATAACAATTTTTATTCTTTTTTTACCTTTCATTAAATTTTATCAGCTTATCGTAAGACGGAAGGTGTCACACGTTTGTGATAATTTGCTAACAGTTATTGATAAATGCCAGTAAATGAATAATTTCTAATGTAGCAGATAAATGAAAATTTAATATCATTATTATATATACAATTTCTTTTTTGTTCAAAAAGCAACAAATAATGAAAGTTAATCGCATTTTCCATTTCTTAGACATAACATAAATCATCCATCACAAAATTGTTACAGTTAAATAAACGTCAACGCAAACAACAAAACAAAATGAGAGAGAGAAGAATCAATGCGAACAAGATGCAGAATAACACACGGTTTCTTCCAACTTCAAATGGTAATCATATAAGAAATGATTTGATTCTTATCTCTGTGAGAAACTTTTCAATGATGCTAATGGCAATATCGAGAATCCAAGAAGTCTGTTGTCAATGTCATGGGATATGTGTATCTTTCTCCATGCAGCACTATTTTAATGTTCTATAACTGTGCACTTATTCATTCATTTTGCTTCACTGTGCCGACTGTGTGTCTCAAAAGTCTGCAAGGTATTTTCAATAAAGAGATGTGTTTAAATATTGGCATATTTTTGGAACATCATTTGCATGTATTTATGTGTGTGTGTGTGCATATATGTATATATATATATATAGAGAGAGAGAGAGAGACAGACAGACAGACAGACAGACAGAGAGACAGACAGAGACAGACAGACACAGGTATATACATTGCTGGTTCCCCTCATTATAAGGCTAGCTGGGGCACAGCCTTAAAGGGATATCAGTCGGGTGCTTATTTTATTAATCACTTATCAAATTATGAAGTCAGCTGTTGATGTAAAGAGTTGCATCTCAATGCATTGTTTTATACCAACACACATAAGCAAATACACACACACACACACAATGTGTGTGTCTGTCTTTGGAGATTTCTTTTTCCACCCACCACCATTTTCTCTTACACCATATATGGTTCTAACTTCCCCCACACCAAATGTTTCTACTCAACTTTCCTCAGTGGATCTTCCTCTTGATTCTGCATCCTGTGGAATTCACCCTCCTTCAATTCTTCAGACATCCTTCCAGTTGTGCAACTTAAGAAAATAATTTTTTTGTGTCTCTTTTCTTTTCTTTTCTGTGGAAACGTAAAACACTTCCACACTCTGCTACATGCACACACATCTACTCCATTCTTTTTGCCTTTCCTTGCGCCTCACCAAACTAAACTTCTTCTGTCAATTCCTCCTTGGGACCATTCTTGGGACACTTCTTTCAGTGTCCCTGGACGTATCACAAATATTTTGTAATTGTTGAATAATTCACAGAAATAACTTTCCTCTTGTTTTTTTTTTTTTTTTCAAAAGTGTTTGGTTTTTATAATTAATATCTCTCTCATTTTCATTTCTTTTAATCAGTTCATGTAGAAATATCTCACACTCATACACTTGCACACACACACACCAATACTTCACACCCCCATTAACCTACACCACTATATTTCTACACATATGCAGGCATTAAGACCAGGAAACTGCCAACACTAAACAGGATGCATCACCCAAAATCAGACTTCCACAGGCTTTATCAACCACAAAAGGAAGGCAGCAGAGGGCCTAATCCAGCTGGAAATCTCTCTATATATAAAACTGAGAATGTGGGTCTGTCTGTCTTTTGCATCATCATCATCATCATCATCATCATCATCATCATTGTTTAACGTCCGTGATGATGATGATGATGATGCAAAAGACAGACAGACCCACATTCTCAGTTTTATATATAGAGAGATTTCCAGCTGGATTAGGCCCTCTGCTGCCTTCCTTTTGTGGTTGATTGAGCCTGTGGACGTCTGATTTTGGGTGATGCATCCTGTTTAGTGTCGGCAGTTTCCTGGTCTTAATGTCCATACACCGGAGATCCCTCAGATTCTAATTGATGACATTAAGACTACACTGGACAACAGGGACCCCCAGTGAATTTATAGCTGCAATTCTATTCTGAGAGTTCAGCTCAGTACTCAAGACCATTCTAACACATAATATTCTTTTCTGATCTTCTCTTTCATTGGTCTGTGTTGAATCCCTTTCCCTTCATATATCCCAAGATACTTATAACAACTTTCTTCATCAAGGTCCTTGGTAGATGTATCCTGATCAAGTTGGGTCATGGTATTAGCTCTCAGCTTATCACATTTGAACAAAACTTTTGCACATTTATCAAGGGTCAAATTCCATATTGATGTCATCACTGGATTTTTTTCACAGTTATTAGTAGCCCTTTCAGAGCCTTGTCATCTTTTATTGTTGTTGTTAATAACCCACTGTAATTGACCCAACACTTTCACCTGAATTTACTGACCTTGTGAGTGGATTTGGTTGACAGAACTTCAATATATATATATACTAGCATTAAAGACCCGTCGTTGCTGAGTCATAGTGCTAGTGCATGTATATATATATATGTGTGTGTACATATTACATGTACATCTATATATATACATCTACACATAAAATGCAAAATACAAAGTTATCTCTTGATATCGCTAGTGATAACAATACTCAAAATATATAACAGATTGGAATTGTTAACCCGTCTCTTGTAATTTTGATCAATTGTATCTTTCCTCCCTCTTGTAAAGAAGTGTGGCTACAATCCAGCCTACCTCTATTTCTGGGGGGGTGGGGACATTCTTAATTTTTTTCCGGGATGTCCTAGATATAAAGGTAAAAATAAAATATTTCACTTTGCAAGTTCGAGTCGAGTACTCCCTTGCACGCTCTGTTGACTCGAACCTTGCTTCTATTGTGGCGAATTTACCACCTCTGATTTGATACCTTTCATAGTCGCACCAAGACACTTTTCGAAGGTGCTTTCTTTCATGTTATTTCTTTATTACCCACCAGGGGCTACGAAGAATGGCGGACATAACAAAACATGGGGGACATAGAACAATATGATTAAATTTATGAGCAAATGAAAATGAAAAAATGATAATATGAAAGCGATGCTAACGGCCCCCTCCGCCAGCATCACTTACCTGTCCTTTTGTTTTCACTGTCACCTGAATGTTCATTCCCAATACGAAGACCATCCATATCCATTCTTACTCCGAAACTGTCCTCCATATATTCCACGAATTCATCGCTCATTCTTGTATCCTTCACCTCCCAATTCTCCCTCTCACACCTCAACACAAACTCATCAATATTCTTCTTTCCAGCACTGCATATATCTGGTCCCATCCAGTTCATACCATTCATACTCCTCCATTACCCTTGCAACCTCTTTCTGTTCAGTCACAATATAAATGTTCGGCCTGGGTTCGTTTTCAAACTCTTGTCTGTCTGTATTTTTCTTTTGTTTTCTTGTTGGAGGGGAGAGGGTGGGTTCACTGTCTGCAGGGGAAGGGTGGGATTCAGAGGGTGCGGGTGGTGTTGGGGTGGGTTGGGGCTTCGCACAGTTTTTCTTTTTCTTTCTTTTCTCTTTTTCTTCCTTCTTCCCACTCTGCTTGCATCTCCTCTTCTTCTGTCGTTTTTTTTCCCTTTGGTTCTCTTTGGTTTCTTCCTCTTTTGGGGCTTCCGCGACAATTTCCTTTTCTTTTTCCTTTGGTGGGGGAGGGCAGTAGGCTCTTATGTGACCCCTCAGGCCACACTTGTAGCACCTGGGCGCCCTACCCTCCACCCACACTCTCATAATAATATTTCCAGTTTTTATACTGTCCGTAAGCTTTTCTATAACTTCCGCCTCCGTCTGTATGTTTATTACTAGTGTGGCACCTCTCACGCCTTCATATTTCATAATGGCGTGGAGGATGTCCACTTTATCTTCATTTCCTTTGATAACCGCAGCCGTTATTAATTCGCCCTCTAGGTGTGGAGGTATTCCTTCCACCCTAATTCTGGTGGTCCTTCTATTCAAATACGAGGGGAACAAGTAAAACTTTTCTGTACTCACCACCTTGGCTGCTATATTCCTGGCTGCTTTCTCACTTTTAAATTGTACCGTTATGGTTCCATATTCTAATCCTTTTGTCATGTACACAATTTCTTCTCCTGTCTGTTTGAAAGCCTCTTCAATTGCTTCCATGTTAATCACTTCCATTTTTCTACCTCCATTCATAAATACTTTATATTTAATGGTTCTACGATGGAACCAGTCTCCGCGCCCTGCTAGAGGCAACAGCTCAACCTCTCCGTTCTCCTCCTCCTTCATGAACTCCTGGAAGTCCGTCAACTTAGCCAGGTCTATCTCTTTTTCTGTTGACTTCTCGTTTATACCTGCGTAGGTGCTTTCCATTTTTTTCACCGCCAACTCCTCCTCAGATGTCGACGAATTTTCAGAGAAATTTCTCCCTTCCATCTCATCCGTTTGGTAGAGGCGGCTCATAGTCGCCTCAGACCAAATTTTAAATTGTACCGTTATGGTTCCATATTCTAATCCTTTTGTCATGTACACAATTTCTTCTCCTGTCTGTTTGAAAGCCTCTTCAATTGCTTCCATGTTAATCACTCCTTTTTCCATTTTTCTACCTCCATTCATATACTTTATATTTAATGGTTCTAAACGATGGACCAGTCTCCGCGCCCTGCTAGAGGCAACAGCTCAACCTCTCTGTTCTCCTCCTCCTCATGAACTCCTGGAAGTCCGTCAACTTAGCCAGGTCTATACTCTTTTTCTGTTGACTTCTTCTTATACCTGCGTAGGTGCTTTCCATTTTTTTCACCGCCAACCCTCCTCCTCAGATGTCGACGAATTTTCAGAGAAATTTCTCCCTTCCATCTCATCCGTTTGGTAGAGGCGGCTCATAGTCGCCTCAGACCAAAAAACGGCCTCCCGAACAGAAAACGTGCGACGCACAGAACCAGTGCGACGCGAAACCGCACCAACCGACGTTTCCACTTCCGCAACCACAAATTCACTTTTTGTTCTTTTTTAACGAATTTTACAGAGCGCAAAAAAACCGACCTTTTTCTCTACATTGTATACTTTATAGACAATAGTCTTTTCTTTAATTTAATGTTTTATTATCCATCTGGACTATTCCATTCTGCATGCTAATTTTATTTTTAAATTTATTCCCATTCATGTGAAACCACTTATTCAAGTTCAAAAGTCATTGATGCAATTTATACCAATTGCTATTTTCACTTTATTATGTTACAATTATATTATACTTTATTTTGATTTTAATTATTACTTACTACATATAATTCAATTGTTATTATTATTTTTATTGTTAAAGTGAAAGTATCTGACCTAAAAATAGAGAAACGTTTTTGTTTTCACTTTTAACACGTAATACTGAAATAGTGGAGAAGATATGATATTGCTATGGGCTCGCTCTAGGCAAGAAGTTGGCCCATGAAACTACATGGACCCTAAGTAAGGCATGTGTAAAATTTGAATGAAATTGGTTGTGTAGTTCTCAGGTTTTAGGGAAACACACAGACAGACAGACACACATTCTCAGTTTTATATATATTAAGATACATATATATATAAATACATACATACATATATATATATATATATATATAATACACACACACATTATGTGTGTATCTGTGTGTCTGTGTCTTTATGTCTGTGTTTATGTCCCTGTAACTTAGCAATTTGGCTAAAGAGACTGATAAAACAATACCAAGTTTCACTCAACTAAAAAATTCTTCAAGGTTTGCCCCAGAATGGCCACTGTTTAATGACTGAAACAAGTAAAAGATAAAACATAAAAGAAAAATGCGAGATCAGTTGGGAAAGTTATGCTTTTGATGGCCCCTAAATGGAGAAAAGAAGATCTTTTGGGAAGTGTACACATTTCCTTTGCAGTTGATAGTGATCTGTAATATTTGAAGTTGTCTATGTTTCACTGAAGTGTCCAATCAGAGCTGCCCTACGTCTAAATTGTCCAATCAGAGCTGCCCTATGTCTAAATTCTAACACCTAATGAACGAGAGTGAATGAGTAGATCTTGTGTGAAAGGTTAATAATGCTCAACAGCGATTGCCAGGATTCCTTCCTCACCCACACACATCCTCAATTAAATGTTTTCTCTCTATTAAAGGTTACTTATTCCTCTCATCATCCTCATTAACTAGTTTGGTAATGGTTTGTAATTTTACTTAGCTCAAAGTTAAACAGAAATTACAAATTTAAAATAAATTAATCTTAGTGGTTCTCATCTGAAATTACTTTTTACATTTTGTTTTTTTTTTCATCATTTTATTTATTTACTTATTCTTTCTTTTTACTTCTTCAAACTAATTCTGTAGTTGTTACTACTTGAAGCTGAATTAAATTGAAATGTTAATTAATGTTTTTTTTAAAAAAAAAACTATGTTTTGTTATTTTTTTCTTGTTTTATCTTCTTCCTTTTGTAGATGTTGTCTGATTCTGATTATTACAGTAATTATCACTTGTTCGTTTAAAATCATTTTCTTTTTTTTTTTTTTCTTTTTCCAGGTAAGTCAGACATTGGTATTTCCGCAAGAGAAGCCACACTGCAGACAAAAAATTATAACTATTGGTAAATATAGCTTTAAATATGCATTTTATTGAGCAAAGTTTACATGTGAGACTGGAATAATTTAATAACAGTATATATTAGTAATTTATCTTCATAATTTATTGATGAACGAAAGTGCATAACGAAATAGCTGTGATAATTTGTTAATCTGAGGTTAGAGTGAAAAGAAAATCTAGTTAAATGCATTATTAAATCTAATTCCGTTAGTTGGATTATTTGAATCTCGTTTCTGTATTTCATTGAATATAATTGATATGTTTAGTGGAATGAGATGATACTTTTGAAGCGATCTTCATGGAATCGAAAATATGGTTTTCAATATGATTTTGAATGCAGAGTCAAAGAAAGCTAAATCTGGCAACAAGAATGGAGGCATGAAAGGTGAAGAAAGCGAAACGTAAAAAGATAAAATAAAGAAATATGGTGTGAAGAAGGAAATGAGGTTTGGTGCAAACCAGAAGAAATAAAGTTGTGCAGCTGTGATTCATGAATATGTGTGATGTGAAAGTGTGATGAATTTCGAAATGGAAGAATTGGTGAGGCTGTACAAAAATGTCATCGAGAAGAAAGGAAATCTCTTAGAGTGAAGCAGACATGCTAATGCTCAAAGATAACTGGAACCATTTCTTATAAAAGTGACAAAAGCTAGCATAAAGGAAAATCAGATGCTAAATCAAAATAGATGAACCTTGGCCGACCCCCATCAAAAAGTCAATTGTATGGAGAAAGTTATAATCTATAGATTACAATCTCATTAGAGTTCTTTCTATATTTCACATGTTTTAATCCATAAAATAAATGCAATGAGCTGGCAGAGTTGTTACTGCACCTGGCAAAATGCATTTTATTTGTATTTATGTTCTGAGTTCAAATTCTGTTGAGGTTGACTTTGCCTTTCATCCTTCCAGGGTCGATAAAAAAAGTACCAGCTGAGCACCTTGATTGATATAATCAACTCATACCCTCCCCAGAAAATGCTGGCCTTGTGTCAAAATTTGAAACTAATATATAAAGTAAATACAAATGTCTACATTGTGAATTGTAGGCCTCAGTTTTGATCCTAAGTGGTTGAAATACTGTGCTTGTAGGTTCTCTGTCAATTGGGTTTACCTATTTACCTGCAGCCATAGGCTTAAGCAAGGTATTTTTGGAAAAGACTGGCTCCTATTCATACATGTAAGGCACTATTTCTCCATTCTAGCAATGATATCAAAGGTAAAAAAATATCACCACTTTGAAAGCATTGCAGCTTAGCACTAATATCATTGTTGGTGTTACTGTCAGAAGACAACAAAATGCCAGAATAGATGCCACAAGAGCTCATGTTTGATCCTCCATCAGTTCTGTCAATTCACCACTCTCTGTTGGTACTTTTTGATTGACTCCAAACAGCTGAGAGGAAAATTTGACCTTGGGAAGACCTTGACTCATGAGATTTGTTCTGACTCTCAAATGTTGACTCTCTATGACATGTTGAAGCTCTCTATGACATGTATTAAGGTATATCTTTTCAAAATGAAGATCTTAATTTATGTAGCTTTTTCTGATATCTCTTCTTTTTAGCTTCTCACAGAAAAATGAAGAATATCATACACACCAATTGTTACAAAGACTTTGGCAATATTTACTGATTATAAAAGTAATTTAGAATCACTGTGTAAACCAATATTAATTTATAACAATTAACAACTTATTAATAAATGAATAAAATTGAATAAATACAAATATTGGTGGGTTGGGAAATGGGTATTTCCTTAAAAAGAAAACAAATATAAGATTAAAATTTCATTTTAGATACATATCTGTTTGGTAAGCAGTTTATTTCCCAACCACAAGGTTCTAGGTTCAGTCCCACTGTGACAAGTGTCTTCCACTTTAGCCCCAGGCTGATAAATGCCTTGTGAGTGAATGTGATAGATAGAAACTGAAAGAAGTTCATCATGTATGTGTGTGTGCTTGTGTTTGTCCCCCACTACCACTTGACAGCTAATGTTGGTTTGTTTACAACCCTATAACTTAATAGTTTGGCAAAAGAGACCATTAGAATAATTACCAGTCTTTAAAAAATAAGTTCTAGGTTTGATGAAACCCTTCAAAGCCTGCTCCAGCTTGGCCACTGTCCAATTACTGAAAGAAGTAAAAGTGATCTTGACCCATCTTCTGAATGACTTGGATCATCATTCTAGATGGAATTTACAGACCACACATCAACTAAACAGAGTCAATATCTCATGGTTGAATGGTTTGTATTTTAGGTATTAATAAACCTGAATTTAAATTTGGTTTATTTGTTATTTTTTATAAATCAGAAGGAAAGGAACCGTTAAGGAAATCCTTGACTGCTCTTTCCATTAATATTGGATATTTTTCACATTTATAATCCCACTCAACAAAGCCGCTGCTAGTCCCACCTTTTCAGGGATGATAGAGTGATAAACCCCCAACAGACAAGGATGAGCAACAGGAAGGGTACTTGGCTGTAAAACAATGCTTTAGTTATATGCATTCACCTAACTCATGCAAGCATGGAGAGATAGATGTAAAACAGAGAATGAATGGTTCTGAGCAGGTTCTTAAGAAGCCCTCACCTCACCAATGCCTACATACCAGAATGTTTTAAAAGTCAATGTTTCAAGAGAAAAACTGGAGAAATTTTGGTTTGGCCTGAACACTGGCAGCAGAGTAAACAGCCCCAACCTTCTTTATAAGTTATTTTTATTTCACCAAATTATTTATAATTTACATTTATATTTACACAGGAGAATTGCTTGTGAAATAAGACTAAATTATTGAGTGGTGTTTATTTTTACTTATCAGAGGCCAATTGCAGTTATTATTTTGTCAGATGTAGCCTTAGCAATGAGAAGTGATCAACTTCACCAGAGAGAATTTAATATGGGTGAGACTAAGAGAAATTGGAAAAAATAATGAAAATCTGCTCCAGTTGTTGAGAGCAAAGTTTTGAGATTTAATTAAGTTGTTCATGTCTTTGAGTCATTTGATTCTATAAGAGATTGTCATCATAACAGTCTGTGATGACAAAAGAACTGTCAGACAGCATGTCATCTAGACTGATCTCATTAAAAAGAAAGAAATAATGAGCAATCCTAGACTAATCAGAATTGAATAATTAAGATAATAGGACATTATTTGGTAGATAGATTACTTTATTCTTTTACTAATTACCATCATCAGACTGCAGCCATGCTGGGGCCACATCTTTAATGACTTTTAGTTGTGTTGACTTCAATACTTCATCAGGAACCCATTTTACTGATCTCTGTTTAGCAAATGGTTAAGTCTACCTTGACTTACATCACTTTTAGAGTTACCTTTCCTTCGAAGGGTTAAATATCACAAGGTAGTAACACTGGTTTATAGAGGTACACACACACACACTTGCACACAGGCATGCACATGCATGTACACACACACATCCACATGCACACACACACACACACACACACATGCACATTCAATGAGCTTCACCAAATTTCACTTCCAATACATTGGCCAAATCCAAGTGTGGGGACAGTAGGGGTTGAACATGGGACTTTATGATTGCAAAGGGAGCTTGTTAACCACACAGTGATGCATGAACAGAAGAAAAATAGTCTGTCTCTGTTTTGTATAAAGTCAACGATGCAATAGGAAAAGCTAATACAGTTCTAAACTAGTTTGTTTTGGGATTAATCAACTTTATCTTCATAAATTTATTGATTTGTGTTAATGAGGGGGGGAGTTAAACTTTTTTTTTAAACTCTGTTTACCCAAAATGATGAACCTAGATGTATTTAGAGTATTTAATTCTATCTTTCAGACGAATACAGTCTAAACTAGTTTGTTTGGGAGTAATCAACGTCTTTATAAATTTATGATTTGTGTTAATGAGGGGGGAGTTAACTTTTTTTTAAAACTCTGTTTACCCAAAATGATGAACCTAGATGTATTTAGAGTATTTAATTCTATCTTTCAGACGAGCAATTTGAAATTTTGTGAAGACCATCTTCATCTTTGTTTTCTCTAATTCATATTCTTTTATTCTTTTATACGATTAAGCCCTAAGGCTGTGGCCATATTGGAGCACCACCATATGCTGGTGTTATCTCCACCCACATCAATCTAAGATGCTTTCATTGTTGCCTCGTGTTTCTCACAAATTTGTTCAGTTTTCACACTTCCAGCTTCATCTTCGTTTATGATATAAGCTTTCTTTTACATTAGAGCCTTCCTGGGGCACCATTTGGGGGATTTTACTCGGTCGTATTTACCCTAGTACTTAACCAATCACTATTTATTGAATGGCCAAGTCTATCTTGGTCTAAAAGGATGTAGCTTGCTCACAAAAACCTCATAACATATTTTTGAGGTACAAGATTTTCAAGATTTTCTGGGCTGGGAACACTGACGGGGTTGAGGGCGTGGGTATAATTATTGTTGAAAAATGGGTAGATAAGGTAATCGAGGTAGTCAGAGTATGCGACAAAATACTTAAGATTAGATTAGTGCTTCATCATGGATTTGCAACTATTATATCGGCCTATGCCCCTCAGCCAGGGCTACCCGATGGACAGAAAGACCGATTCTATGACACCCTATTGCAGACTACCTCATCGATGAACGACAGGGACCTTCTCTTTGTGGCTGGTGACTTCAATGGGTATGTTGGACGACATGCTGGGGGCTTCCATGGCATACATGAAGGCTACGGTTATGGTTCCCGCAACGAGGAGGGAACCAGGCTGCTGGAGTTTTGCGATGTGAATAGTCTTATGGTTTGCAACACTAACTTCAGGAAACCTACCAGCCACCTCGTCACCTACCGATCGGGCCGACATACTAGCCAAATCGACTACATCCTTGCCAGAAAAAGGGAAAGATGGTTGCTTATAAATGCCAAAACCTTCCCAAGCGAAGAATGTACCCCACAACATAGACTGGTAGTTAGTGACTTTAGGATCAGGACTAAGAAGACGACCAGAAGACGACCAACATGGAGAAGAAGGATCTGGAAGCTTAAAGATCCTGCGAATGGACAGAGACTTATGGACATATTACTTGAAGCCTTTGACGAAGTAGAAGGGGTTATAGCTTCACATGGGGTAGAAGACAACTGGAGGTCTCTAAGGGACAACCTGCTGAGAGCCACTGACCAGACCTCTGGTTGGTGCAAAGTCCCCTCAAGACCCAAAATAACATGGTGGAACAATATTGTTGACAGGGCTAGTAGACAAAAGAAACAAGCTTGGGAGGACTGGAAGAACGGTGGGAGCAGGGAATTGTACCAGACTGCCAGAAAGGAAGTTGGAGGCAGGTGTATTTAACCAGAATGGAAGCAGATAAGAAAAAATTTGCCAATGTTCTGTGCTGTGAGGATGAAAGACTTGAAGTATTTCTGGTTGCAAGACAGTGTGTGAGAGAAAATCATGATGTGGTAGGAGAGAAATTGCTGCTGTGAATTGAAGAATGACGCTGACTGAATGTGTGAGCTGTGAATATGAGGATTGGATTTGGTTGCAAAAGAGAGGGAGGAGAGCTGTTTGGAGACGCCACTCTATGAAAGGTTTTTTTGCGTGATTTTGCTCTGATAATAAAGAGAAAATGAATGGGAATAAAGAGAGAGTCTGCCGAATAATGTCGGCCCAACAGAGGGACTAGCTATCCGAGTTGACAGTTCCTTGGTAGTTAAGGCAATTAGAAGCATGGAGACAGGGAAAGACCCAGGCCCATCAGGAATTACTGCAGAGATGCCCAAAATATCTGGTAGTGTCGGCTATAGCCTAGTCACCCATATAGTTAACCAGGTGATACACGAAGGAGTCATACCCAATGACTGGTGTAGCAGCATAATAGTCAACTGCTACAAAGGTAAAGGTGGTGCCCTAGATACAAATAATTACAGAGGTATCAAGCTGTTGGATCAGGTAATGAAGGTTACTAATTAGAGTGAGAGTTAATTTAGATGAGATGCAGTTTGGGCTCGTGCCAGGGAAAAGTACTACTGATGCTATATTCCTGGTAAGACAGCTGCAGGAGAAATACCTAGCCAAAGATAAGCCCCTGTACCTGGCTTTTGTTGACATGGAGAAAGCCTTCAACAGGGTCCCCCGATCCCTTATCTGGTGGTCAATGAGGAAACTAGGGATAGATGAATGGTTAGTGAGAGCTGTGCGAGCCATGTACAGGGACGCTGCTAGTAAGGTGAGGGTTGGCAATGAGTACAGTGAAGAATTCCGGGTAGAGTTTGGGGTCCACCAAGGTTCAGTCCTCAGCCCCCTCCTATTTATCATAGTCCTCCAGGCAATAACGTAGGAATTCAAGACAGGATGCCCCTGGGAGCTCCTCTATGCTGACGACCTTGCTCTAATTGCTGAGTCACTATCAGAATTAGAGGAGAAGTTTCAGGTGTGGAAGCAAGGATTAGAATCGAAGGACCTTAGAGTCAACCTAGCTAAAACCAAAGTCCTAATAAGTAGGAAGGTAGACAAATCACAAACGCCTTCAGGTAGATGGCCCTGCTCGATCTATAGTAAAGGTATAGGTAGAAACTCTATAAGATGCACCAAGTGCAAGCTATGGACACATAAGAGGTGCAGCAATGTCAAAGGAAGGCTAACTAGGAAAATAGTTTTTGTATGTGGCAGATGCTCAGGAGCAATAAACACTGAAAATGCGCAGGGACCAACTTCTACCACGTTCCAGGGAGAAAAACTAGAAATAGTTGATAGCTTCCATTACCTAAGTGACCAAATCAGTAGCGGGGGTGGGTGTGCTGAAAGTGTAACTGCTAGAGTAAGAATAGCCTGGGCAAAGTTCAGAGAGCTCTTACCTCTGCTGGGGACAAAAGGCCTCTCGCTCAGAGTAAAAGGCAGACTGTATGATGCATGTGTACGAACAGCCATGCTACATGGTAGTGAAACATGGGCTGTGACTGCTGAGGATATGCGTAAGCTCGCAAAAATGAAGCCAGTATGCTCTGATGAATGTGTAATGTCAGTGTTTGTACTCGACAGAGTGTAAGTACCTTGAGAGAAAAGTTGGACCTAAGAAGCATCAGTTGTGATGTGCAAGAGAGACGTTTGCGCTGGTATGGTCATGTGACGAGAATGGCTGAAGATAGTTGTGTGAAAAAGTGCCACACCCTAGTGGTTGAGGGAACCTGTGGAAGAGGTATACCCAGGAAAACCTGGAATGAGGTGGTGAAGCATGACCTTCAAACTTTAGGTCTCACTGAGGAAATGACTAGAGACCGAGACCTATGGAAGTCTGCTGTGCGTGAGAAGACCCGGCAGGACAATTGAGACCATAACCCGTGGCCTCTACCTGGGATGTAGCCAGTCCACTTATGCATACCTTTCCTTCTTGGGACACAAAACTCTACTTGTAAAGACCTGTTGAGGCAAGTGAGAATCAGAATCAAAATCGATCAACATCAATGGAAATTGTAGCTGTGATACCAGTGTCGGTGGAACATAAGCGAACCATCCGAACGTGGCCATTGCCAGCCTCGCCTGGCCCCCATGCCGGTGGCACGTAAAAAGCACCATCGGATCATGGCCATAGCTAGCCTCGCCTGGCCCCCATGCTGGTGGCACGTAAAAAGCACCATCCGACCGTGGCCATTTGCCAGTCTCGTCTGGCAGGTAAAAAGCACCCACTACACTCATGGAGTGGTTGGCGTTAGGAAGGGCATCCAGCCGTAGAAACATTGCCAGATCAGACTGGGCCTGGTGTTGCCTTTTGACCTCCCAGACCCCAGTTGAAACGTTCAACCCATGCTAGCATGGAAGGCGGACGCTAAATGATGATGATGATGATCAAGATCTTATTTCTTTATTGCCGACAAGGGTTAAACATAGAGGGGACAAACAAGGACAGATAAAGGGATTAAGTCAAATACATCGACCCCAGTGCATAACTGGTACTTAATTTATCAACCCTGAAAGGATGAAAGTCAAAACATGAAATACTGCAAGATCTATTGACAATTTGTTGTCAAGGTCACAAAGACCAAAGGAAAAATGGATTATGATCTCTAGTCTTTCTCCTTCAATTATGTTATTAGAAATTGAAAGAGATTTACCAGCTTAATCAATCTGCTAGAAATAGCAGCCAAATCACTTTCAAATTGCATTCTACAGTCCTAGTCATAGAAACTTTAGGTCTTAAAAAAAGGTGGGATGGTCATGGTTAGGATAGCTTTAATTATAAGTGTACTCAGTCAGATTTAAACAACAACAACAGAGCACCACCTAAAATAGTTTTACGTGACAGTCCCCGGGGCATCAATTTTTTACTTCCACCCAGCCATGTCCCCTTACTTTTGTTTCAATGAAAATATTTACCCAATCTTTAGTCACAACACTGTACATGTTAACTAAACTTTAGCCATTTCACTGTATGTATGAACTATATCACCAATCTTTAGTCACTACACTGTATATTTCACCAATCGTCAAAACACTGCAAATATAAGATATCTCAGGAATTTTTCTAATCATAAAAATGTGTCAAACAGATTTTTATGCTCAAAATTTATTTTTTAAATATATTTAAGTTAAAAATATAAATAGATAAAAGCTACATATATGTGGATTGTTTAACAAATACTAGGATTTGTTAGCATGTGAGATAATAACACAATCATCATCATCATCATCATCCTCATCATCATCATTATTATTATTATTATGATGATGATGATGATGATGCCTGTCCTTCTATGCCTGCAAAATATTGACAGATAAAAGTAGTTCTTTCAGAAAGCTTACAACAATATTTTTATCTCCACTGGAGTCTGATGCAACTCCCCAGCTTGCCAACTCTGGTCAAACCATCCAACCCATGTCAACATGGACAATGGACATTAAATAATGATGATGATGTATATACATATACAGGTTGCAGTGAATAAACTGTCGTCTAAATTACACAAAAATGAAAATAACACTGACATCTCAATTTAACAGATGTATTTACCAAAATTACATAAAAATATCTTGAAATACTAAAGAGTAAATTTATTCAATAAAATCGCTGTTGGTTTCAACCACGGCCTCCAGACAACTTCGAAATTTCCTGCAACTCTTCCAAACAGTCTCCTTGTTTAAGTAGTTGAATGCTGCCATAATCCTTGCCTTCAGTTCATCTTTGATGTTACAAAGAGTTTTGTTGGTCTCTTGCTCAACTGCGCCCTACACATAATAATCAAGAGGGTTGCAGTGTGAGGAGTTAGGGGGTCAGATGTTGGGGGTGATGTGGTCGCAGAAATTGTCTGAGTTCTCCTGCTTGTGTGGCCTGGTGCGGAGTCCTTTTGCCAGACATAGGATCTTCCAGCAGCCACCCTTTTGACCCAGGGCAGCACTACTTCCTCCAGGCACTTGATGTAGGCTTCTGTGTTGAGTCTGTGAGAAGATGAGTGGAGACATAACAACGCCATCAATAGTAATCATTCCAAACACCACAATGTTGACTGGATGCTTGATTTTTATCACTCTTGGTACAGGTTCTCAGATTGCACTGTGCTCAGACTGACATCCAAATACTCTGAAATGTTCATATAGGAGCTTCCGGTGCAAATGCCAAGCAGTACAAAGTTTCCAAATTTCTGACAGAGTGAATTGCATCATGATGCTGTTTTTTCCACAGACAGTACCCAACAGACCCTACTATGCTGTGTAGTCGACAGAATCAAAAGCAAACAATGCACATGTGCAAAATTAAAAATACAAAATAGCGACAATTTACCCATCGCACCTTGTATACATACGTACACACATACATACATACATACACACATACATACATACATACATACATACATATAAACATACATACATACATACATACATACATACATACATACATACATACATACATACATATAAACATACATACATACATACATACATACATACATACACACATACATACATACATACATACACACACATTCATACATACATACATACATATAAACATACATACATACATACACACATACATTCATACATACATACATACATATAAACATACATACATACATACATACATACATACATACATACATACATACACATACACACATACATACATACATACACACATACATACACACATACATTCATACATACATACATACATATAAACATACATACATACATACATACATACATACATACATACATACATACATAAATACATACATACATACATACATACATACATACACACATACATACATACATACATACACACATACATTCATACATACACACATACATACATACATACATACATACATACATACATACACACATACATAAATACACACATACATACATACATACATACATACATACATATAAACATACACACATACATTCATACATACACACATACATACATACATACATACATACATACATACATACATACATACATACATACATACATACACACATACATACATACATGCATACACACATACATACATACATACATACATACATACATACATACATACATACATACATACATGCATATATATATATAACGAAAGACAGCCAGAAATAATGGGCAATCCTAAACTAATGTGAATTGAATGATTAAGATAATAGAGCATATATATGTATATGTAAATTCATATATTTATATATGTATGTATGTATGTATGTGTGTGAGAGAGGGAGAGAGTAACTTCATCATATTTACTTCCCTTGTGTCAGTTATTACATAGAAACTGCCCCACATTTTTTCTTTCTACTCTGTTCCCCGTCTCTGCTCACTCTTTCTCTTTGTGTGTGTGTGTGTGTGTGTGTGTGTGTTTTCTCATTCTCTGTGTCTTACTGGTGACAGCTATGACATCAAGCTGTGTAAGTTGAATGATACCAAGTGTTTACATGTGAATATGTATGTTTGTGTATCAATATATGGACATACACACTTATGCCATCATCATCAGCATCATCACGTTTCTATCCATTTTCCATACCGGCACAGGCAGGACCTTTGACAAGAATCTGACCATGTGCATATTTTGTGTGTGTGTGTGTGTGTGTGTGTGTGTGTGTGTGCATGTAAGAATATGTGCAAGTCCATGCAACAGATGCATACAAGTGCTAAGACCAAACTGAGGATCCCAACTGTTATACGAAGAGCAGGGATGCAGGATCAGTTGAACCAAGTGTTGGCTGCTATACACAATGGTTGAGTGGTTGAGCTAGCGTGGGTAGAATGGAAGAAATGGCATCCACAGCATATTTATATAAAGGAGAGTAAAATCTATGGAACCTTACGGAAATGTTTCACCAGTTATTCCATAGATTTTACTCACCTATCTCAGTCACATCAACATAAAAGACCCTGAAATTCTCTTCGATCTCATTAATGACATTTTCGTATAACTTTTGGGATTGAACCTGTCTACACCAAATCACAGTGAATTTGTTTGTGGAAAGTGCTCCCAGCAGAAACCAAGGATACAATTCAAGGATTGTTTAAAGTCCTTTTTGAAGGCATTTGAAATATGGGAGTTCAATTTGGAAAGTTTAGCTGGTCATCACCATCAGTGGAGGTAAAAGGCAAACGAAGGAGTGGGTATTCTCAAAAACACCCATTTTTCTTGCAGAACTCAAGTGAGCTCGTCTAAAATTCACCATCAGTGTGGCGAAAGGGTGAAGCTTGGTCTGCAATATCTGCAGACATGTATGTTTATCAATAGATAAGCTCCGAAGTGACCAGTGAAGTATTCTTCTGTCAAGAGTAGACAGCCATCATGCATGTATGCGTGTGAAGGCATGTATATATATATCATCATCAACGTCGTCATCATTTAACGTCCGCTTTCCATGCTGGCATGGGTTGGACGGTTTGACTGAGGGCTGGCAAGCCAGAAGGCAACACCTGGCTGCAGTCTGGTCTGGCAAATTTTCTACAGCTGGATGCCCTTCCTAATGCCAACCACTCCAAGAGTGTAGTGGGTGCTTTTTACGTACCACCAGCATGGGAGCCAGTCAAGTTGCACTGGCAACAACCAAGCTTGAATGGTGCTTTTTACTTGCCAATGGCACGAGACCATTCAGCTGGCACTGGCATTGACCACACTCAAATGGTGCTTTTTACATGCCACCAGCACTGTCATCGGCCACTTTAATGACATCACTTGACTCAACAGGTCTTCAAAAGCACAATTTATGGCCCAATGATTGAAGGTTACTCTTAAATGGGCCAGTTAGGCTGCACTGGCATAGGCCACAGTTACAGTTTCATTTGGCTTGTCGGGTCTTCTCAAGCACAGCATATCCCAAAAGGTCTGTCACTTGTCATTGCCTCTGTGAGGCCCTATATATATGTGCATATATATATGTATGTGTATATATATATATATATATATATATATACACACCTATTTATTTTTAGGAGCTATGCCAGAAAATGCTTGCCCAAGTGTCATGCTGTGGACTGAACCTGAAACCACATGATTGGGAAGTAAGCTTCTTAACCATCACAACCATACCTGGTATATGTGCACGTGTATTTGTTACACATATGTCCATGTGTATGTGTAGTGTATATGTTTATGTATGTGTAGTCATCACTAAAACATATCCCATCAAATTAGCTGCTTCTTCGATGATGGTTAATACCTGCTCACTGTGTGTATATCAGTAATGAAAGGAAATAATAGACTATGGAAAATGACTTTTTATTTACCTGATCCTTTCCCTTCATAAGGTTAGATTCAATAGAATTTGTGTGCCATAGACGCAAGAGTACCTGCGTTTCAGCATTTCAGCAGAATGTTTTATGTTACCTGATGGAATATCTGACAGATGATACCTTACACACACACACACACAGAGTGAGTGAGTGAGGTGAGGGGAAGAGATAACCAGCCTGTATATATATATATATATATATATATATATATATATATATATATGAGAAAGAGTGAGTGAGCTGGAATAGAATAATTGGCAACCACTTAAATATACAGAGAATGTGTTTTGGCCCTATGTAAAAGTATCCATTTCATTTGTAACTGACCCCTACCTCCTATCCAGAAGCAAAGTTATTCTCTCCGCCACTTAAATCCATGGAGGAAAAGTGTAAAAAGAAAATTGACATATACCATCAGTAACTATTATTTACAGAATTGTGTATCCACACAATAATTTATCTTCTATAAATTCAGAATTATTGTGGATTTATTCATGTATTCTAAAATAGCACTGATGGAAGGGTTGTGTTTTATTATTATCTTCTCTTCGGTTTTACATCACATTCATTCATAGTTATTCTTGAGCTAAACAGAATCTTTTTCTTTTTTTTTTTTTTTGTACATTGTAATATAGTATATAGCCTGTCACTTCATAATTTACTAACCAACCTTTCAGCTCTCCATTAGCATCTATGAGGCAGTGAGGATGATGATGATGATGATGATGAGGATGGTGATGATGATGATAAAGAAGATAATAATGTTAATAGTTTGAGCCGTTGCTGATTCCTGTAAACTTGCACATATTCTTCAGGTTATTTATTTATTTATCTATTCATTCATCTTTGGTAAAAGCTTTCACAGAAATTGAAGTTTTGCTGTTGCATGGTAAACGACCATCATGGATTGAAGAATGTTTGTGGGTGGATGTAGAGAGTATGAAATGTTAGCTTCTCCACTGAAGACTTGTATTACCATTTCTCATGCTGTCTTTTCCATTAATTAGTCTGGAAAATAGCAGAATTGCCTGTAGTAATTACAGGCTCAACCTGCAAGAAATGCCATCCAAATCTCCCTCAAATCTAACAGTTTATAACAAAAGGAATGACACACTGGACAAAGTGTTAGTTGTCTGGTAAATGATGAAATGGTCGTGTCTGGAACGCCTTTGATTTAGATAATCTGGATCAGGCTGGAGCTGCATTTGAACACCAGACCTTTGGGTAGTTTATGTAAATGATTTACTGCTCAATGTTTATTAAAATAAAAACTGCAGGAATTCCAAATTAATGGCATTGTGAGGAGGGAAAAAAAAGGAATGGCTGAAATATTGAATTAGAGATTTAATTGTTGAAACAATGAAGATAACAAGGCAAAACTTCATCTGTATCATTGACTTGGATGAAAATAATAAACAGTTTGTAGAGAGGACGAGAAATCTTAGGAGAGATGGAGGAAACAGATCTATTATGAGGTTAGTGATTGAGGCTTGCTGTTATTTAGACCCTGATCATTGCTTATTAGGCAACCCTGTGGTCAAAGGTGTTCCAGTTGTGACCGTCTTGTTTAATTTTCAGATATATCTAGGATTATATTATCCAGTTTCTTACTATTTTAAGTTGAAGCTAAGAATTTGAAAGACATTTAGCAGTCATTTCTATCAGGTTTAGTGACCAATAGAGACTCTCTTATAAGCTATTATTAAATGACCATCAGGTTACCCGTTGAAAATTATAGGGGTTATTTCTCCCCTTTTTAGTTATTCTTGTTTGTGTTTCAAACCTTTAGTGGTTTTCTTGTTTTGTTTTGTCTACTTTCAGTTTTTTTTTTTTCCTCCTTTCACTCCGTTATTGTCATTCACATGCAAACATACATACATGCATATATCAATATATACATACATATATATATATATAAATGTATGTGTATTTTTACAATGTGTACAAATAACATGGAAAAAATAAATAGTTACCAGGATAACAAAAATTCACAAAAGTGCCAAGAATATTACAGCCTACTTGTAAAGGTAGAAATTCCAGGATTAAGTGAAATGTTTTGTATAACATATCTGATGAAGGCGAATGCTGGCAAGTTATTTTTTAAAAAAACATTAATAGATTTAACGTCAAAGGCAATTTAGAGAAAGAGAAGGAGGAGAAAGAAAGAAATTAACAGAAAATTAAGAGTGGAGAAATTCCCTCTGGAATAATATTAATGTTTTCTTTGAAACATATGTCGGAAGTATAAAGATTTGAATAACACCTGCGTTTGACTCCATTTCTTAATTTATCTACCTATCCATCTATCTATATATCTATCTATCTACCTACCTACCTACCTACCTACCTACCTAATTATCTATCTATCTATCTACCTACCTACCTACCTACCTACCTACCTACCAACCTACCTACCTACCTACCTACCTACCTACCTATCTATCTATCTATCTATCTATATATATATATATATATATATATATATACATACATACATCATCATCATTGTCGTTTAATGTCTGCTTTCCATGCTAGCATGGGTTGGACGGTTTGACTGAGGGCTGGAGAACCAGATGACTGCACCAGGCTCCAGTCTTGATCTGGTGGAGTTTCTACAGCTGGATGCCCTTCCTAACGCCAACCACTCCGAGAGTGTAGTGGTTGCTTTTACATGCCACTGGCATGGGGGCCAGTCAGGCGGTACTGGCAACGGCTTCGCTCGAATTTTTTTACACATGCCAATGGCACAGGTACCAGTAAGGCGATGCTGGTAACAATCCCGCTCAAATGGTGCCTCCTATATGCCACCGGTGCGGAAGCCAGTTAGCCACTCTGGCAACGATCATACTCGGATGGTGCTTTTAGCACCCTACTAGCACGGGGCACAAGTGCCAGTAAGGTGAAGCTGGCAATGATCACACTCAAATGGTGCCTTTTATGTGCCACTGGCATAGAAGCCGGTTAGCCGTTCTGTCAATGATCACACTCGTATGGTGCTCGTGCCCATCATCAAATTTCACTTTGATTTTGATTTTGATTTCACTTGCTTCAACAGGTCTTCGCAAGCAGAGTTTAGTGTCCAAAGAAGGAAAAGGTACGCACATGTGGGCTGGTTACACCCCCTGGCACTGGCCACGAGGTTATGGTCTCATTTGGCTTGCCAGGTCTTCTCAAGCACAGCATATTTTCAAAGGTCTCGGTCACTAGTCATTTCCTTGGTGAGACCTAAAGTTCGAAGGTCGTGCTTCACCACTTCATCCCAGGTTTTCCTGGGTCTACCTCTCCCACAGGTTCCCTCAACCGCTAGAGTGTGGCACTTTTTCACACAGCTATCCTCATCCATTCTCGCTACATGACCATACCAGCGCAGTTGTCTCTCTTGCACATCACAACTGATGCTTCTTAGGTCCAACTTTTCTCTCAAGGTACTTACACTCTGTCGAGTATGCACACTGGCATTACACATCCATTCGATCATACTGGTTTCATATATATATATATATATATATATATATATACACACCATACACACACACACACACACACACATCTTAGCCTCTTTTTCTTCTCTCATCTGAACTCTCCTACCTAATTTTCATTTCTCAAAATTTTCTTTCATTCTTCAGCATTATTTCATCACATTATATCACTAACCCTCACTCTCTATCTTTTTTCTTTTCATCTGTCTTCTTTTATTCATGCTTACTCCATTCCCACTTTATTTCATCCCTCCCCATATTTTCCCCATCAGCTCACATGACTGCCTGTCTCAAAACCTGCTTCCGCCCAACCTGTCAGTCTTCCATTTATCAATTTATTTATGTCATCTACCATTCTTCATAATATTTTCTTTCTCTCTCTTTCACTTTGTTTGGACAGGGGAAAATACTTCCCTTTTTTCTTGGAAACAGATGGGGGTTGGTGACAGGGAATCTGGCCATGAAAAATCTCTCTCAACAAATTCTGTTCAACTCATTCAAGCATGGAAAAAAAAGTTATTAAAAATGATGATAATGATGGTTGTTGTTGTTTTGTGGCAGTGATGATGTCAGAATAAATACTACAAAATATTTCATCTGATACTCCAAAGACTGCCAAATTCCCCACCTGTTGACCATGGAGGAATGCAAAACAAACATAAATCCAGTTTTTGATTTCAAACCAGAAGACAATTTAGAAGAGTTAATATTTTCCCTTTTCTGTTAGTATCAGGTTTCTCAGTTTCTAAAAATGGCAATATTTTGGTAAATGAAGGCACTTAGGTAGATATTTATTGGTGCTCAGCTTAACTCATCTTGTACTTAACTAGCAACAGAAGTTGGGACTGGCTATAGTGATGGTGGTGGTGGTGGTGGTGGTGGTGGATGTAGTTGCTCAGGAAAGTGGTGTAATTCACTGATTCAGGGGAAAACTTAGTAAATCAAATCATTACACTGTAGAATGATTGATTTAATAAACGTAATGACTATCATTCTTCCTATACACACACACACACACTTTACCCTTTCTTTCTCTCTCTCTCTCTCAATGGTTCCTTTATTGATGTACTTACTGACTTTAATCCCCAGCTAGAAGAATCCTTCACTCTCCTGAGGGTCTTCTGTCCCCTTTGGGTTCATTCAAAGCATTCATCATTGGATTTCATGACCACATTTCACAACCCCTCAAAGTTCACAGCTCATATTTCACACACATCCATTGCTATATTTGCATGTAGCACATCCGGCTGCAATTAAATTCCTCATCGCTCTTATTTCCTTCAACTGTCTCCTCTTGTATTGCCATTCAGTTATGCTGCCAATTGTCTTGATTAAATTGCTGAGATTAATTTTCCTGGAACTACAAGACCATGTCTATCAACTTGTGTAATCAGCTAATCCATCCAGTCAAAACAATTTTTATTCTTTTCCATATAAATATTTTAAAATCCTTGTTAATATTTCATTTCTTTTAT
This sequence comes from Octopus sinensis, assembly GCF_006345805.1. Classification (NCBI taxonomy): domain Eukaryota; kingdom Metazoa; phylum Mollusca; class Cephalopoda; order Octopoda; family Octopodidae; genus Octopus; species Octopus sinensis. The sequence continues at coordinate 944,871 of NC_043001.1, read as the reverse complement.
CACCACCATCACTATCGACGACAACAACAACAACACTATCACCACCACCACCACCACCACCATCACCACCATTACCATCATCAGCATCATCAACGTAGGTCTAACAGTATTAGTTTCATCTTCCATCTTTGCAAATAGAACCATACACACACTGATACACACACACGCATTGAAGGAAGCCCTCCTTCACAAGTGGTCATGGTATTTTTATATTATCAGGGTTTATTCCAAATACATAAGAACTAATAAACAGAGGTCTCCACCTGAGCTGAGGAAAATAAGGAATCATTGACTTTGCAAATTTATCGTAACGGACATCAAATTCCTCCCCCTCCTCCAATAATCAGGTTTAAACTGGTTTAGCATGCTTTTAGTAGAAACTTCATCAAGAGGAGGTCATGTATCCATGTGTGTGCGTGTGCATACATGCATATATATATATATTATGTGTGTGTATATGTATATATGTGAATAAGCGTATATATTTATGTGTATATATATGTATGTGTACGTGTGTGTGTGTGTGTCATTTGAATTAAAACACACATCGACACATATATATATGTGATGACTGCAAAAACATGAGGTGAAAAGCTATGTATGTCTGTCTGTGTGTCTGTCTTACTGTATGTATGTGAGCGTCATCACATTTTGTATGATAATGTGTATGTGTCTGTGGCTCACTTTATGCTTCTTATTCTACAGCCACACCAGCAATCCAATGTCAACCCTTCACCCTCTGCAACATTTCAACAGTTCCCTTCCCTGTTGCCTTCACCCATTGCAGCCCCTTTCCAGACTGTACCCATTTACATACAACATTACACCTACATTCACTCAGCTGTCAACCATTCAATGGATCGTGTTGGATGCAGCACCGACCGTTGCAAAGGAGACTATATCCACTGACAGCTTCTCAGTGTATTCAAAAATCACACACACCCCACCCCTACCTCAGGACCTGGATTCCTTCAAATGGATGCAGGACATCTCACTTAGTCAAATTAGTTCATCATTTATTCCACAAATGTTTTGTCACCAATGCTTCACTTTCCTGTATCACTTGTTTCAAAATAACTGTCATATATATACAAACTATGCTCTTTTAATCCCGAGCAACGCCGGGTATCGCTGCTAATCAAAAAATCTAATTTGCTATGAGAAACTCTTCAACTTTTAGATCAACAAATTTCTTTCTCTCTATCTTTCACCATCAGGCTCTCTCTGTTTTACACCCTCTCTCTATATATATTTACCACACTCTCTCTCTCTCTCTATAAATGTATATCACTACCACTGTATGTGTGTGTGTGTGTGCCTGTCTGCGTGTAAGGAATTTCATTAGAGCAAGAAAGTGATCTAAAATAGGTATGTAAAAGCTAATTTATTTTAATAACATATATTTCTATTGGTAAATATAATTTTTGTACATGCACACACATCCATACACATGCACATGTGGACATGCTTGGTGTGGGGTGGGGTTTAAAAATTTAAATTAGAAATGTTTACCTTTTTTTGCTTAAACCTCAGCAGTGGAAAACTGCATTGTCATTCCATAAAATGTGTCTGTGGGGGAGAAAAATATTGAAAAAATTTAATACATGTCAGGGTCACAAAGAAACAAGTAAGGTGCCAGGTGATCGTGGCATGTGCTAGAAACAATAGCTTAATCTTCCTTAAATCACATGCCATTTTGTCTGAAAATTGTTTTGAAATTATTAGCAGAAAAATGGCAGATTTGAACTATTTGTATTTTAAAACTATGATTAAAAACAATTTTGAAAAAATCCAAAAGTTTAGAATTAATGGGGATGGTGGGGTTAATGTAAAAATTAAAACAAATTTCACTCTTGTTATAAATTACATTTCATTTTCTGTTTGAAAATAATGGAAGTGGGTACTGTAATGGTGATTGCTAATTTTCAAAATATGTTTTTTGCTGACTTTCAGGGCTTCTCCCATAGTTTTTAAGTGTGTAGCACAAAAACAAAAAGCTTATCCAAAATCAATTCTAAGAAAGGGAGAGTGGTTTGAGACAATTCATAAATTTGCTTTTTTTTGTTTTTTTACCAAAACGGCATCTCCCATTGCTTTTAGGTGTATAGACCCTGCCAGAAAGAAAACAAAATCGGTCTTGACGAAGTGGGAGGGAGAATTCATAAATTTCCCAACTTTTTTCATAAAAAATTTCCCCACCATCATTTCCAAGGGTGTGGTGAAAAAAAAATTGAAAATCCCCATCAAAACAGAGAAAATGCAACGTATTCTATTGTGAAAATTTGCTGGAAACAACGGATTCCTCAGTATATTATATAAAGAACACAAAAGGGGTTTAAAATTTACCTTTAAACCCCTTTTCTGTTCTTATACTTACACCACAGAAGCAATGATGACTCACAACTACAGTTTAAATTGGATTTGATATTTACGTACCTACATATCTGCAGGATACTATGATACCTCATGGTTGTTTTACCTCACTGTGAACCCTATGTTATGGTATCTAGCCAGTTCTGGCATTCTACATGTTGGTGCCCCTAGATTCTAATGAATCCTACGATATATACATGGCTATCAGACATTGGGGAATAAAATTTCTTTGTTTGTGAATTAAGGCTGCAGAAATGGTGTTCATCTCCATTTTGTTTTCATCCAAAATGGAAACAAACTCCATCCCCTCCAGGTGATTGGCTTGAAAAATGATTAAGGTATTAAGATATTTTTCTTAACATGAAACCAATGGTAACCTTGATGCAGAGAGAGAGAGAGAGACAGAGAGAGACAGAGAGACAGACAGACAGACAGACAGACAGAGTGATGATGAGTATAATAGTGAGGGTTGGCAGAATCAGCAAGTTGAATGAAACTTACCATGTGGTATTCGGTCCTGCCTGGGTTTCATTCCTTGACCTCCATGTCAACTTTGACTTTCTCCCTTACAAGGTCATTGAAATCATTCACAGTCACTAGAGTGGTATTAATATAATCAACTTAAGCCCTTAAATGTTGTGCTCCAGTATGGCCATTGTCCCATAAGAAACCAGTTGAGCATTAAAAGAAGACGCATTCTATCCACTGCTCAGTTGTTGAAGGCAAAAATCACGTTCAGTTAATGTTTTATAGAAAAGAATCATACAGTAAAGTCTGTGAGCAGTGCTCCAGCTAGGTCTTGCTCATGGTGACTAAAACAAACTAAAGTTAAACAGTATTCTGATTTAATGATATGAACCAACTAATTAAAAGAGTCAGAATACTAATATCTGTGTCAGCCACCCATGGCATGAGACTAATGTCAGCAAGATATAAAGAGGAACTTCACGTCCAGGTCATAAAACCAAATGAGGAAATACAATTAAAAAAATTACCTTACAACAGAGAATTGCACATATTCTACTCAATCAGCATTGCCATGGTACCATTTTAGAAATTAATAAATTAACTCTTTTGATGCCAACTTGCCTGAGCTCCCCTCATCAACATCCTGGTTCTATGATACAAATTTCCTGTTTTAAAGGGATTTAAATTAAAACCTTCCATCAAAATTTCTTGTTAATTTGTTCCAAAATCCCAGCTTAATAATAACAAAGTTACTTTACGAAATTCTTCGATATTTTTGAAATGTATCGAAATGAAATTTCAACAGAAATATGGCAACAAAAAGGTTAAAGTGATCTTCGATGACCAAGTGGTGAAGAAGTTTCCTTCCCAATCATGGGAATCCAGATTTATTGCCATTCTGGAGCACCTTGAGAAAGTCTTCTCTACCATAAATTCAGTTTCACTCAAATTCTGAAATTGGTTTAATATTATTTTTGTTGAGCATCAGACAGAGGACTAAGGGCGATCCATTATTGAAGACATTAGAACCATGACCACCCAGTCTTTTATTTCCTCCACACATAATGTCTCTAGAGTTACATTATCCTGTGTCTTTTTCCTTTTCCCTTTTTAAATGACAATATTGCATAACATAAGGAGAATTTGGTTCCTATTTCCAGCAGATCAAGCACCCACATTGAATCCCTCAAACAGAACTTCTTCAGAAACACTGTAACTGTTCTTAGATATTAGACTTAATCCATCTGACTTTGGGTGTCTTTAACAAGAAGCATTAGAGACTAGCTTTCTAGTGTTAGGATAATCCATTGGGTGAGATTTCCCTCTTTCCCCAACCTTGCCAGTTTTTCAGGGCCTGGGAAAAATCGTGCAGGCTGGTCTTCTTTCTCCCATAACATCAAATAGTTTTTCTTTTTTTATTGGTGTGTTTTGGGAGGGTCATATTGTTAATTATAATACATGTACAAATTTGTTTCACTTCAGTTTTAATACCAAGCAATTAGATAATGGGTTGATTGATTAATTAATTAGTCTGCAAAAGTCCTTTCGTCATAGTCTGTGACCTTAAAATCTCTCTCTCCCTCTCTCTCTCTCTCTCTCTCTCACACACACACACATACACACACATACACACACACACACAACTTATTGCATCTTGGGAGTTCTTGCCACAATTCTTGTTTCAAAATGTTCAATTAAAAGACAAAAAGATATTTCTGTAAACTATATTTCCTATAATAATCTGGATATTTAGTACTGATGTCTATTAATATTTAGTATTAGTAACCTAGTATTTAGTATAAGTGGTATCTAAATCTAAATCTAATACATACAGCAAATGGAAGGCAAGTCGTGTTTAAGTTTAATTGCATCAAGTTGAAAATTTTACAAACTCTGTGGAACAAATGATTCCATTGTTGTTAGCTCTCAACTTCTTGACAACTAATTCCCTTAAGACTTCCTCTTATGGTTTCAGAATTCTGTTTTGAAATATGCTACACTACATTAATAAAATTAAATCTCCACATGATAACAACAATGATAAATAATAATAATAATAATAATAATAATAATAATAATAATAATAATAATAATAATAATTAGAAGAAGAAGAAGAAGAAGAGCAACAATAATAATAGCAATAGTGTGATCCCCCAACCAGAAATTGGAAACTGGACATTGTTGTGGTGAATAAAAAAGAAAGAACAAGTATGATTATTGACATAGCATGCCCTGGGGACAACAAGATCAACGGGAAAGAAAAAGAAAACATAAACAACTGTGATGATTTGAAGCAGGAAATACGAAGGTTGTGGTCAATGAAGAGAGTAGATGTGATACCAATAGTAATTGGTGCACTTGGAAGTATCAGCACTCAACTACCAGCATGGCTGAAAAAGATCGGTGCAAGTGTGAAGGTAGAACACCTACAAAACTCAGCATTGCTTGGAACTGCAAGAATTCTTTGCAGGGTTCTTGAAGCATGACCAGTAAACAAGTCTTGCCTTAGTCTGCTGGCTGTGGAGAGCAGACACTTTCCATTATACCCAGCAAAATAAGCTGAGAGTTTTCATAAAACAACAACAATGATATTCTGCTCAATACCACAGATTTGCTTGTCAGTTGTTTGACCCTAACCAGTTAAGCATGCCCCTTAGTGGCTGACGATATGTGTATCTCTGATCACGAGCAGAAGTCATGATGGAGTATCATAGCCATGTGTTGAAAGGAATTCTTTGGGGTTTGAATAATTCACCTCTGGAAACATGGGTTTTTCGTTCATCATCCTTAAACAAACCTTATTCAGGATGGGCTTCTTGATCTGAAAAAAGTTCTAACTGGACCCCACCTGTAAAGTCATGCTCTGTTTATCTTGATATAAGATCACCATGTTGTGTGCATAAGGTTATGATGTATGTGCAACAATGGGTAGTCATGATGGGTATACTGGGCTCTGTATATTTGTACCCCAGAATCACTTTGATGACATGCACTGCTCTCTCACTCAATAATTGTTTCTGATTTGTTCAGAAGGCCAACAAATTAGAGGGGAAAGCTTAGTAAATCTCATCAACCCCAGAACCAGGCTGCTTCCTTATTAACCACAGAGGCATGAAAAGCAAAGCTGACCTCAGCACAATTTGAACTCTGAATGTAATGAGCTGAATCAAATGTTTCCAGGTATTTTGTCCAGCAGTTAAGCAATTGTTCCAAATGGTAACATTGTTTTCTAATTTAGGCAGAAAGCAAGCAATTATGAATATTTTTGCTCAAGCTCTAATGACTCTCCAAAATGATTAGCACAACAAGCTTGCTGAACCATTAGCAGCTTGGACAAAATGCTTAGCGACATTTCAACCATCTACATTCTGAGTTCAAATTCAGCCAAAGTAAACTTTGTCTTTCATCCTTTCAGGGCCAAGAAAATAAGTACAACCAGTTGAACACTGGGGTTAATGTCATCGACTTACACCCTCCCCCAAAATTGCTGGCACTGTGCCCAAATTTGAAACTTGTTGTTGTTGTTTCTTTGGCAGACCAAGTCTGTGATATTCTTAGCTTTGCCTTTATTGCTTCATTATTTCGGCAGCAGTCTCTTCTCGGATTTCAACCTCTTCAAATGATTGAAAATAACTTAGCAAAAGCACAACACCTCACCACCTTTTCTTTCTCATTCTTCACTGATTGCCATTCACTCAAAGACGGTCTTCCTTCATTCCAGCCAAACCTGAATCTATCCATCAGACTCTTGTTACACAACTTGGCGCCTCATTTCTCACGGCTGCACTTTCACTGGCCGTACAATACAAAGAATGTCAAACAGACAGCAACAACAACCACAACAACATCTGACTTACTTTCGTACATACCAAGAATGTTTGCAGTTAGAGTTACCTTTTACTTACTTATTTAGCTGTCGTTATGATGGTGGTGGTGTTGGTGGGATTTATGGTGATGGGGATGGTGGTTGTGGTGGAATTGGTAATGCTGTTGGTGGTGATGGGGTGGTGGTGGGTGGTGGCAGTTGTTTCAGTCATCATTTTTATCATCATCGTTGTTGTAATCCTTATCTGTTCCCTCCTCCATCTCATAATTTTATCATCATCATCCTCACTGCTATCATCATCATCATTATCATGAATACTGTCATCATCTTTCTTATTGCTCCTCCTCATCATCATCATCATCATCCTCATCATTCCCTTTTCTTCCTCAGCTCAACATCATCATCATCATCATCATGAATACTGTCATCATCATCATCATCTTCCATATTGCTCCTCCTCCTCTTCCTCCTCATCATCATCGTCTTCCTCATCATTCCCTTTTCTTCCTCAGCTCAACATCATCATCATCATCATCATGAATACTGTCATCATCATCATCATCTTCCATATTGCTCCTCCTCCCCTTCCTCCTCATCATCATCGTCTTCCTCATCATTCCCTTTTCTTCATCAGCTCAACATCATCATCATCATCACCACCAGCAGCAGCAGCAGTCTAATTGCTCTTATAATTTTCTTTCTACTTTTTCTTTTTTTTTTTGGTTTTGTTATCGTTGCTACCACTTTTGCTGATATTGGTAATTTGGATGATGCTAATGATGATGATGATGATGATGGTAATGACAATCAGAGTGGAGATGATGATGATGATGATAATGATATGTAATTAAATAAATAGATGCTTATATTAATTTTATATATATATATATGTATATATATATATATCAGAAGAAAGAAGCTGGTGCTTCATGACGAGGAGGCCTTACATGTGTGTATTGTAGTCTTGCAGCTACTTCTAAAATTATCTTTCTTCTTCTTCTAATTGACTAATGTCTCAGGAATTCCCACTGAAACAACATTGGACAGGAACCTCGAAATACTTCTCGCAGCAAAACATAAATATATATATATGAAGAAGTTCATCTGCACATGTGTGTGTATCTGTGTGTGTATGCATGTATTTATGTGCATATACACACACACACACACACACACACATTTATGGCAGACAGAAACTGCAGGACGCCAATCATATACATGTGTTCCTCTCTCAATTGAACAGCTGTCTCACAGACTTTGGACTCCTCTCCATTAAATTATTCTACTCCAGCTAATTTAATTATGATTTCTCTGGTCAAAAGGGACGTACCTTTAGTTTTCTTTCCTTTCCTTTCTATTTCCATTTTTATCCACCCTTTCTTTTCTCATTCCACTTTTTGCATCAACCTCCTTCTTCTTTCTTCTCATGGTTTCTCATGTACCAGTGACCTGTTTTTTAAGTATAACAAACCATGTGCCCAGAACCCAAAGATTGCTTGGAGACACAAAGTATATTATCAAAATCTGCCAACCACGTGTCTCTATCATAAGAAACCATTTGTTGCTCTTATTTTAATGCAGTGTACATAAAATGATATTCATCTCTCACTGGAGGGAGTACTTTCTTGGGGATCTTACCATTTACAAACATACACACACATATATGTATACACACACATAAACATACACGCATATGTTTGCTTCTCAGTTTTGTGGTTTGGGGATCAGTCCCACCTTAGGCAAGTGTCTTCAGCTGAAACCCTTAAATGACCAATGCCTTGTAAGGGAATTTGGTTGGCAGAAACTGCAGGATGTCCCTCAAATATCTTCCTACATCATCATCATCCAGTGTTTTAAATCCAGGTTTTGTCCCCATTAATGGGGAGAGGGCTGGATCTACTTCAATGCCATAGCAACCAAGGTAGGCAGATGCAGCCCATCCCAACCTTTGGGCTGGCGCTGGTGCCCATTCTCCCTTGCTATCATGAGGCTTTTTCGGAGCTGCATTTTCTACAGGGAGTGTGCCCTTGCTTACCCCCAACCTCAGTTTCTAGACATGTGTGGTCCCATGACCAAGGCCTCTACTGGTTTCAATCATTAGAATGGAGTGGATTCCACTTTCAAGGGATTGGGTGGGTGCTCATTGCTAGCCCCCACCATTTCGGTCAGAAACTCTTTTTATAGAAACCTAAACTGATCAAATTGCTAAGTTTAGGTTTTTTGGTACAATTCTTAATTTTCACCACTAAACACACACATGGACAGAGATATGTGCACATGCATGCACACATGCTCACATACACACATGCTCACATACACACATGCTCACATACACACATGCTCACATACACACATGCTCACATACACACATGCTCACATACACACATGTGTATACACGTATACAGCATGGCCACTGCCTTGGGGCTGGAACATGTTAAAGCATAAAACATTATATATATTTACGTATTTACATGCATGCATGACTTTGAGGCAGAAAATCCTGCTTTGCAACCCTGTTGTTTTGAGTTCAGTCCTACTGTGTAGCACCTAGGACAAATGTCTTCTACTATGGCCCCAGACTGACCCAAAAACCTTATGAGTGATATTGGTTGATGGAAACTGACAGAAGGCCTTTGCATGTGTCTATGTGTATCTCACATGAAAGACGGAGAAGAGTTCGTGACAAGAAGAGCATCTGACTGCAAGACAATGCTTCAACAATATGTATTCCTCTAACTCATGTTAACATATTAAAAACAGACATGAAACAGGCTTCAGCACAGTTTTTGTATACCAAAATGCATCTTCAAATTATTTCAGGTCAATATAAATCTTCTCTGTCAGTTATCTGTCCTCGACATTACACAGAGGAATTCACTCCAGACTGATGCAATTATAAAATGAACACCAAAAGCACACTGCTACGGCTGTATTGATAATTCATATTTTCTGTTTAATCTGGCAGAGTTCTGCTGTTATATCGTACACTCATACACAGGTATACACAGACACACAAGCATTCTTTTTTCTCCCTCCCTCCCTCCCCCTCTCTCTCTATCTCCCTGTCTATCTATCTATCTTATCCATCACTTGTCTCATCATAGTCTTTTTCCACCCTAACTCTTTCTTTTTCTCTCTATATCTCTCTCTCTCTCTCTCTCTCTCTCTCTCTCTCTCCCTCTCTCTCTCTCTCTCTCTCTCTCTCTCTCTCAGTGTTCTCATCATTTTCTTTGTTGGTCATCACATCAAAAAGAAGTAATATTTTAAGGAATCAAAATTCAAGGATATCCTTTCGTGGAATTAAAGTTGGTTTCCTAAGCAACCAGCTGCCAAATATAAACTGAGTATTATCATCAACAATGACATACACTGGATAACACAACACAGGTATGTCTCTGTGTGTGTGTATACATACAAACATACATACATACATACATACATACATACATACATACATACGTACATACATACATCCATACATACATACATACATGCACACACACACACACACACACACACACATATATAAAATTGTTGGATCAGGTGATGAAAGTTACAGAGAGGGTCATAGCTCAACTAATTAGGGAGAGAGTCAGTTTAGATTAGATGCAGTTTGGTTTTATGCTTGGGAAAAGCACCAATGATGCTATATTTCTGGTAAGTCAGCTGCAGGAGAAATACATAACCGTGCTTGGCCTTTGTTGACTTGGAGAAAGCCTTTGACAGGGTCCCCCAATCCCTTATCTGGTGGTCAATGTGAAAACTAGGGATAGATGAGTGGTTGATGAGAGCTGTACAAGCTATATACAGGGATGCTGTCAGTAAGGTGAGGATTGGCAATGAGTACAGCAAAGAATTCAGTGTGCAGGTAGGAATTCAGCAAGGATAGGTGCTCAAGCCCCTTTTTATGTTTTAAACTAATATAACATTTGTTACTTGTTCCTTACTATATTGTCTTTCTCTTTTTGTTAATTGACTCTTTTGTCTCTCTCCCTTTCCTGAGTATAACTGAGTATATGCACATGCACACATACATTATATATATATATATATATATATCAGAATAAGCACATAAATGTGAAACAAGGTGGAGAAAATAAGACTTGAATACTGGGGTAGAGTAATATGCTTTATTAATAAAGCTGCAAAGACGTTACAAAAACTGTTACTCGGAGTTTCACGTTCTCATTCATCAGACAGTTTTGATGAACAGGAACGTAAAACTCTGAGTAACAGTTTTTGTGATGTCTTTGCAGCTTTATTAATAAAATGTATATATATATATATACACATACATACATGCATGAATACATACATACATACATACATACATACATACATGCATGAATACATACATACATACATACATATACATATACATATATACACATATATATACATACATATGTGTGTGTAATTATTTCTCATTAAATGCAACGCCATTTTTGTTTACTCACAAACATGAAATAAGATTTAAATATCAGATTGAAATATTTCAAGAATTTATATTTAAGACATAGAAAATAAAAATAATAATAAATAATTAATAAATAAAGAAATAGTTTTCTAATTAATTTATCTACTTCTTAATTTTGTGTTTTTGGTTGAACATTAAATCACTGCAAGTTTGGAAGAATTCCGTGCAAGATGTCATAATTACTATTTTTATTCCATACAGATGATATATCTTATCTCAAATTTACAAAATAAAAATATTCCCCCAAAGTTTTTACTAAACACACTGCTGATAATTCCAGTTATCAATCTTGGAACACATCGAAGGCCTCAATGACCATAATTAATTGCATTGTTAACTGGCTGTCAAATATGTCACCTTCCTGTCTTTAATAATTTATACAAGCACAATATTATTAGAAATTAATAGATTGAAAACACACAATTTTGGCTACTCTTTTGGTTAAATTTATCATCAGAGGTCCACCAACACATACACACACATATACACATCTACTTGAAATACAAGTCTTTTCTTAATTCATTATTTATGTTTCTGCTAACGAAGCTCCCATAATTAACAGAATTAGACTCAATCAATTTCTAAAATATATTCTTCTGTTTTACTGGAGCTATTCCTCTAAATCAGTATTTCTCAGCTTTTTCACCCTTGCATAACCCTTAAAATAAATTACATGTCTCAAGGAACCCCTGCACAAAACAATTATATACCATATCTTTCTCATATATTTTCAGCATAGTCCACATGGTATGTATATATGTATATATATATATATAAACTTTTCATATCAGACTGGTTCTCTTCAGTTGAATCTACCATTGACAATGAAATTTTAAAATACCCACCACATCTCTGCCTGTTTACTCGGCTGAAATCCCCAGTCAAAACCAGAACCAAAATCAGTGAAAAGATATGCAAGAAACAAATATTATTAAAAATGTTATTACTCTCCAGCAAAAATAAAGCACCATGAAGGTAGAATTATAAATGTATAAAATAGGTGTTCACAAAGTACACTTATTGCTAGAAATAGCAGCTGGTAAGCTATTGGCACTATGTAGAGCTTCACTGAATGTTTACATGCAGAGATGTTTGTGGATAGTGAATCCTGGAAAAGTCTGTCATTCCTCTACAGAGGCTGTTGGAGGAATGAAGGATAATTCAATCCTGCAGTTTCAAACTTTCCAGATCACGTGTGTCAGCACAAATCCATTTGGTTCTCTCAAACTGAATCTACCACTGACAATGAAATTTGCATATATGTTTACGGTTTTCATGTTCCTTTACACCTTATATCTTATTTTTATTATATTTTTTATTATCTTTTATTAGTTTTATATTTTGAATTTTTAATATAAACACGTTTCCCATCCAAGTCTTATAAATCACTGTAAGCACAATTTCATTTTCTGATGTAAAGTACTGACAACTGGAATTTACATCTTCTACAAATTTTTATTACTCCTTAGCTCATAAACGAGCACAAAAACAAAAACAGCTGTACTATACACGGAGTATTGTCTCCATTAAAAATTATCTTTTATATACATACATATATATATATATATATATATATATATATATATATATAGCCCTCAGTCAAAATCGTCCAACCCATGCTAGCATGGAAAGCAGACGTTAAACGATGATGATAATGATGATTAATATATATATATATATATATATATATATATATATATATATATTATATAAAATCCGTTCTGTCTGTCTGTGTGTGTGTCTTCTAGGATCTCAGGCATCCTCCATCCGATGACGCTTAAATTTGATATGTAGATACCAATGGTATCAGGGCATGTATAAATCTTGAAAAAAATTACAAAAATCGATTCCAGGTGAGAATGCGATCGATAAAGCTGTTTTTGTCCTGGTTTTCTTCTGTCAACCTGTACATAACTGCACCTTCCATTTTTTGTTGTCTTTGTACTACTTAAAGGCACGTTTCTTTCCTGCCAAGCTTACTATTTAAACCATGTTTGTGTTCTCCCAGTCAACAGCTTTATCATTACTGGTACTTTAAACTCTTCGGTTGCATATTTGTGTGAATAAAATTTTTTTTCTATTTCTTTGGAATAGAAAAAAATCTTTATTTCTTCTTTTGCTGGTGTTTCAAATTTGGGTTATATCAGTGTGTTTCTCAAAGGGGAGGCCTATGGGACGGTCGGACAAGTTATTTTGAGAAAATTTGGTTTAAATGTTTGACAACTCAGCACCGTCCATTGGACAGGGGGTGTTTTGCTTGTATATATATATATATATATATAGGGTGTCCAAACCCAATGGTTGTTATATTCTTTTGATAACATAATTGGTTAGATTGGATGATGTCTATATTACAATATTACAATGATATGTTGTGCATGTATAGTAATATTATGATCATAAAATTAGCATTAGTTTATCTCACTCTTTCTCGCAGAAACCCTAGGAACCTCTTGTGGAACCATAAGATTCGAGGGAACCCTGGTCAAAAAATGCTGCTCTAAATGATTGAATTAACCCCAAATGTCTCAGTTATCTGAATCTCTAATAAATCCTCAACTTCTTGAAGAACCAGTTACTTTGTAGTACAGTCATATTAGAACTAATTCTAACGATTGAATCGTAATGTCAGAGACATTTTGAACATCTCTGTAAAGTTAACTGTTTGGTCTCTGAAGTGCCAGTTACCAAATTTGATCAGTTAAACTATTTTAATCCTCTTTCTTACTTTTTATTCCCAAAAGCTAAACAAAACCACCGACAGGCAAGCGGCTGTTACATCAAGTCTCTGCTCTGTTCTGCTTTATCAATAACATCCAACCAGAGCCAAACTGTTGCTTCCCACATTCTCTTATGAAGTTCTCTTATAGATTTCTAGTTATTTATTGAGGTCTTTGAAATTTTCTGTTTTTTCTCATCTCACTGTCATCATCATTGCTACTGTTGTTGTCATCGTATGTGTCCTTGTTGTTGTTGTTGTTGATGTTTCTCAGATCAATTCTGATCCAATCAATACCGTGATCAAAGCCATAGCATCTGCGACTATTTTTTACTTTGGTTATAGTCTGCCTAGAACAACATTAGGTTACATTATTGTAGACTCTACTCCTTGGAGGTGCTTCATCTTGCACCAGCTTCACTCACGCTCACATTTACTTGAGTCGCTCGTCTCTCCTCCTCTTGTCACCAGTAGCCACAGAGTCTGGGTAGTCTGTGAGGACCAGCTTATCTCTTGTTCTGTTTCCACCACAATCATTCATACAAACATCAGGGCAGGTTCTCTTCAATCTTTGCACGTCCCCTGCTTCCTCTACTCCCATCTCTCCCATCTCTCCCATCTCCTACTTTATACTCAACCAAATTACAATCTTGATGCAACTAACTTTATAACTCTCTCAACTTTTTCTCTCCTTATTTTGTGGTTTTTATATTTCCTGAACACTCTCCCTAAGGTCTGAATGGTTTCCCTAGGTAACAGAAGATAACCATTCCTGTACTCCTGTATTCTGCTAAACAACAACAGTAACTTCATCCTTCTTCCCATCATCAACATTTTCAACACACCCAACCTAGACTAGACCAATCAGCAAGTGACCCTTGCCCTTACTTCATTTGTCTTTGGGTCTTTCACTCTGTATTCAGTCCCTGTTTTAAGATCCATTCTTCCCAAGAAATATTTCAAACCTGCTCCCTTCCTTCTTGGCCAAACAAAGCCCTTTCCAAATATTTTCTGTTGAAGTTTAGTGCTGTCAATTAATAAAAATATTGTTGTTAATCTTAGGGAGACGAGAGAGGGTGGGGGTTTATTACATGGAAGAAGGACAGGACTTGGCATCCAAATCTATAGAATGGCTGATAGCAACCTCCTCTCCTGCCACTGTAACTACTTCATCCCCAACAACCAGAACAACTACTAATACCATCATGACGACGACAATCACCACCATCCCCTTCACCACTACCACCACCATCACCACCACCAACATCACTTCTCCCACCCACCCCATACACTAACATCAAAAGAAAATTAAACAAGAATTTAAAAATGGAAATAATATTTTTTGTTTTTTGTTTTAAGAATCAATTGTCACCCATAAAAAAAGTCTGTTTTAGTAACATGTACCATGCTTTCACCAACTGTTTTAGGTACTGGTGTAATCACCAGCAGATATATACTTCCTCTTGGCCCCTTCCAAACTTTAACCCAACACTGCATCCAGGACGTGAGAGTTAGAAAAAGAAACTCAACCACTACTTGCTTTTTCAGTTGAGTAGACAGGTGTGGCATGAAATAAAATGCCTTGCTCAAGGACCCAAAGCACCACCCAGTTCAGGAATTGAACCTGTGACATTATGATCATGAACCAAGCACTCTAACCACCAAGATGTGTGTCTTCCTGATGATTACAATGATGATGATGACAACGATAATCCTGATGATTTCTTATATTTGCAACAAGGGCATCAGACAAGGGGGACATTAAAAGGAGATTTTGCTATTTGTGTGGGTATTTACATGAAAAGATGAGATAAAGAACAAAAGCTGGAGGTGAAGCTGAAAAGAATGTGAAATATGTGGACGCAGGAATGATGCTGTCCTGATAACGGACAGCTGCTCAATAATCGTTTCCACAAAAGGTAACAGGCCTGAAATTTGTGGGGAAGGGACCAGCTGATTACATCAACCCAGTGCTCAACTGGTCCTTTATTTTATCAACTCCAAAAGGATGAAAGGCAAAGTCAACCTCAGCAGAATTTAAACTCAGACGTATAAACACCTGGAAGAAATGTCCCTAAGCATTTTGTCTAATGTACCAACAATTCTGCCTGCTAACTGCCTTATACATACTACTACTACTACTACTAATAATAATAATAATAATAATAATAATGATAATAATATATGATATTAAGATAGAGTTTGGACAGTCAAAATGTGCTACGATGGTGATGAGACAAGGAAAGCTTGCCAGGACAGAAGGCATATGGCTGACAAGTGGTGAAATGATGAAGGCAATTCAACCCCTATCATGCTATAAATACCTGGGAATACTTGAGGCAGATGGAATCAAAGACAATGACATGAAGGAAAAGACAAAAAGAGAGTACCTGTGGTGAGTGAGAAAAGTACCAGCTTCAAAGCTGAATACTAGAAAACCAGAAACATAATTTCAGCAATAAACTCATGCGCAGTCACAGTAGTTCGATATGGCACTGGAATCCTGAAGTGGACAAAGGAAGACCTAAAGGAGATGAACAGGAAGTCAAAAAATCTCCGTACGATGCATTGAGCCCATTTTCTATATGCAGACACTGATTGCCTGTACATGAAGGGAGCAAATGGAGGAAGGGGATTGATAAGTGTGGAAGACTGCATGTGTAACATACTCAAGAGCTGAAGGAGATTCCTAGCCCAAAGTAAGGAAACCCTCCTTGTGACAGTTAGGAATGTGGGAGTATTGGAAGCAGAGAAAAAAGGGGAAAATAAAGGAAGAAATAGAAAAAGGAGATGAAGAAGAATTATGCAAGAATCAGTTCCATGTAGCCACAAGAGAAGTTGCTGGAAAAATAGGTGGAATTGGCTGAAGAAAGGAACCCTAAAAGAAGAAACTGAAAGCACAATACTGGCAGCACAGGACCAAACTTTGGCCATGAACTGGAGGGTCAACCTTAGGAATGAGCAAGTGTCTCTGCTGTGCTGCATCTGTAGAAGAGTGGATGAAACCATTGCCCATATCACGAACAAATGCCATAGACTTGCCCAAAACCACTACAAGTTGTGACAACACCACTAGGTAGTGAAAGTGCTATACTGGAAACTGTGCAAAACGTGGGGGCTAGAGAGAGGTAAGATGTGGTATGAGCACCAACCACAGAGAGTGGTGGAGTCAGACGCTAGCAAAATTCTCTGGGATTTCCCAATCCAAACAGATCAGGTACCAGAGCATTATAGACCAGACCTAGTGGTGGTGTATATGATGCACCATATATGTTATATAGTTGATGTTGCATGCCCCTTTCACCTACGAATACTCAAGAAGGAAGATGAAAAGATAGCTAGATACAACCCTCTTAAGTACGAAATAGCCTGGCTATGGAAGATGAAGAAGGTGAAGATAGGGCCAATTATCATTGGGTCCTTGGGAACAGTGTCAGAAGGCATCAAGAGGAATATAAAGGAAATTGGAATAGAGTGTCCAGTAGGACTGTTACAAAATGTTTGCCTCCTTAGCATGGCCAGAATAATCAGGAAAGTATTATATAGCTGAAAAGAACAACTAGCATGGTACTGTAGGCTGCAGGTAGCAAGCCAGCTATGCATGCTCCAAGAAAACCTGTGATAAGGAGAAAATAATAATAATAATAATAATAATCCTTTTTATGATAGGCATAAGGTCTGAAATTTGCAGAGATGTGGTAAGTCAATTACATCGACCCCAGTGCATAAGTCGTACTTTTTTAATCAACCCCAAAAGGATGAAAGGCAAAGTCAACCTCAGCAAAAGAGACATAATAGTACTAATGATGGTTTCTAATGTAGGCACAAGGCCAGCAATTTTTAGGGAGTGAGTGCAGTGGATACCATCCAGTCCCCTGCTTGACTGGTACTTTATTGATAAATCAAGCCAGAAAAGATGAAGGACAAAGCTAACCTTAACAGGATTTGACTCTGAATGCAAGAAGAGCTGGTCGAAGCACTGTAAAGTGGTTTTACAGATGTTTTGAATACAAAAGAAAACAATACCCCGCCCCCATCGCTGCCTGCACATTAGAGACAGGTTTAGTCACTGGTGACCCAAATAATAATAATAATACTGACTGCAGAAATTATTCTAAACTGGTGAAATCCAGTTGTAGCAGAGACTTTTGAAAATTGTCCATAATCTACAATCTGAAAGTCTCCCTGGAGAAAGAACACATAAAACCATTCCAAGGCCACCATTTTCAGTATCCTCTTTGACCAACAATTTATAGAATATGCTGGTTGAATTTCCACCGACCCCATTATCCAGCTGGTAGAGTGCAGTGAGTGCCTGGAAACATTTCATAATGAGAGAGCAGCAACAACATGAACAACAACAACAGAAAGCCACATCACCTCCATAACTCTTGCCAAATTATTGGTTGACATTAAATCTTGCTGAAACTATTGATTTCTGTGAGTCTGAAACACTTTCATAATGTTCCACTCCAAAACTGGATAAATGAAAATTGATTTTGTTTTGGAAAATATAAAATTGTCACGAGAAACAATCGGAACTGAGTTACATCAACAATATACGTTTTTTTTTATTACCTTCCTTTTTTTTTGTAAATATTCTTAATTTTTATTTTTATGAAAACAAATAATTGCAATTATATCATCATGGCCATCACCACCACCATCACAATTAGCATCATCATCATCATCATCATTCCTACTACCATCATCAGCACCTTTTGCATCACTGCCACCACCACCACCACCACCATCCTCATCATCATCATCCTCATCATCCCCCCATTTTTACCAGCAGCACCACAACAGTCATCATCATAATCATCACCATTCCCACCACCACCACCATCATAACAATCATCATCATCATCATAGTCATCATTATTGTTATCATCATTCACCACCGCTACCACCATTATTGTTGCTATGGTTGTCACTATGGCAATCTCACTTCAACATCCTTTCCAGCATCAATTTATTATTTACCACAAGTTTTTAAAGGAGTCATTATTATTATTATTATCATCATTATTAGGTATTATTATTATATCTACTACAACTACTACTACTGCCACTAACATTAACACTGCTACTAACACCACTACTTTTACAACTTATGCTTTCCATCACCATCATCATCATCACAAATAGTCAGTTTTGCGTGGGGGGAGGGGATCCCCCCTGCCTTTCATCCTCAGAGAGTTCCTTAACCCCTTAGCAGCCAGATTTCTTTTTCAAATGCGAGACTTATTGATTCCCATTTGTTTGAATCGGGAATCAGTGATGCCTAACTGTGTAGCTTTGCCATTCCAATGATGTGATTGTTTATTTCTCAAATAATATTGTAAGGTAAGTGTGAGAGGCAGGATCTGGCCAGTTTAAATGCTAAAGGGATAAGCTAACTACCAGTCATATTCTAGGCTCAATGTAATAGAATGCACCCGCCATTGTGTTCCCATCAGAAATTAACTTTGGTCTGATTGCAAGCAGGGAACTGTGCCATAACCATCCTAGACTCTCAAACACTGAGAATGACTGATTACAAGCAAAGACTGAAGTTTGGCAGAATTTGGGAAAGTACTTCTTCGTATTTGGTTACCTTCCTTTCCACTCTACTGTCGAATTCCTCCAAAGTTGCCATCAACTTCCATCTTTTGGGGTTGGTAAAGTAGGGAACAATCACGCATGGGGTGATATAAATGTGTATGTGCTTATGTTTATGTGTGTATATATATATATATATATATATATATATACACACACACATAACATATATATATATATATATATATATATATATATATATATATATATATATGATGTTGGTGTTTTATGTCCTCCATAACTTAGCAGTTCAGCAAAAGAGACTGATAGAATAAATACTAGACTTACAAAGAATAAGTCCTAGGTTTGATTTCTGCAACTAAAATCCTTCAGGACAGTGCTCCAGCATGGCTGTAGTCAAATGACTGAAACCAGTAAGGTGCAGGCATGGCTGTGTGGTAAGAAGCTTACTTCCTAACCACATGGTTCTGAGTTCAGTTCCGATGCATGGCACCTTGAGCAAGTGTCTTGTACTATAGCCTCAGGCAGACCAATGCCTTATGAACAGATTTGGTAGACGGAAACTGAAAGTAGCCAATTGTATATATATATGTATATATATAATAATAATAATAATGATATGAGGGAATTTTATTCCAAACTTAAAGCGAAAAATTCAGTTTAGAAATACTAAATCAAATTTCACAAAATATAATATATATATATAAATTAGAAAAAAAAACACCTTTTATCAATTCAATAATGAAAAATTAAATTATACCATTTAGAAAAATTACATCTTATAGAAAGATTGAATATAAGATAAAACATATAACAATGATTAAGTAATGTGCAAAATAGTAAATAAAACGTATATATACATATATGTGTATATATTTATGTGTGTCTTTGTGTCTGTGTTTGTCCTCCACCATCATCACTTGATGATGTTGGTGTGTTTATGTCCCTGTAAATTAGCAGTTCAGCAGAAGAGAATGATAAAATAAGCACCACGCTTACAAAGAAGAAGTCCAGGTGCCAATTTCTCCGACTAAAAGACGGTGCTCCAGCATTGCCATAACCAAATGACTGAAACAAGTAAAAGAGTAAAAGAATTTGTATATATATATATATATATATGTATATATATATATATATATATATATATATATATATATATATATATAAGTTCATCAAAATTTAGATTCAGATGAATATGGTACTTAAGTTAAAGGCACCAGAATTTAGTATGGTATTATCCATATAATTCAAAATGGGGTGATTACAATCAAAATGTTGCCTATTTTGATTATATATATATATATATATATATATATATATATATATATAATTTGGGCTGTACCTCAATGTTAAGAAAACGATCATGTCAACATCAGCCACAACAAACATCAGCATCAAGATCGATAATGAAGAGATCAAAGTGGTTGATGATTTCATCTTCCTTGGCTCCAAAATAAATTGAGATGGTGACTGCACTCCAGAAATAAGACGGTGGATAGTACTAGGCAGAGAGGCAATGGTTAGCATGAGCAGGGTCTGGAAGAGTAGAGACATCAGACTTGCTACTAAATGCAGATTGGTGAATGCAATTGTCTTCCCAATAGCAACATATGGATGCAAGACCTGGACACTAAAGAAAGCTGAACAGAAGAGAATTAATGCATTCGAGCTTTGGTGTTGGAGAAGACTTTTACGGATTCCATGGACAGTGAGGCTCACCAATGGAGAAGTTCTTAAGCAGATCAGGCTGAAACTGTCGCTAGAAGCTAAGATCACCAAGCATAGATTGGCATATTTTGGTCATATTATGCGGAGAGAATCCCTGGAGAAGGACATCATGCTCGGAATGGTCAGTGGCAAGAGAGGAAGAGGCCGACCAAGAACCCGCTGGCTTGAAACCATTAAGAGTGATACCGGAATGGACATAGCCAATCTGAAAGAAGCGGCCCAGAATAGAACTGACTGGAGGACACTGATCCAATGAGTGACCGAGAGTCGACTTCGACTGAATGGTTAGAAGAAGAATATATATATATATAGGATCATCATCCTTTTTAACTTCCATTTTCCCATGCTTGCATGGAATCAGACAAAACCACATTGAAGCAGATATTTGTACATGTGGACACCCCTTCTAGCGCCAACCCTAATTTGTTTCCAGCCCCACCCTCACTTGCCAACTGAATAATAAACAACTTGGACATAGTTGTGTGGAGAACAAGACAACAAATGACACTGTTTGAATGAGCTTCCCATTTACAATTGGTGAACACCCATGAGAATAAGGGTGGGGGGGAAGGAATTCCCAACCCACAAACACACTCATGTATACAACCAGCCATATGTGTGTGTGTCTCTGTGTGTCACTACGTGTGTGTTTGTATACATACACACACACACAGTGGCACACATACATACATACATGTATATGGGTGTATAGATGTATATGTGTGTGAGTGTGTATGTGTTGTTATATTTTGGGGGTCCTCCTGCCTTATAAATTCATCCACCAATAAGGGTTCACTTCAAGATTTGGTTTCATAATCTTTGTAACGGTCACATTTTCAGACATTTTTTCATCACAGATTTTTCTCCTGTCCCCAATCCTTTTCGATTTCCAGCTGATTTTCTCATCAAGTCTCATCCCTATCTTTAGCCATGTTAGCGTGTACTGTTTATTGTTTGTTTTCATTGTATTTTTATTTGTTTTATTTAGTCATTATTTGTTTTAATTGTTGCCAATATCAACCTGTGTTGTGCAATGCAAATCCTGCTATCCCCTACAGTGATCGACTAATTTTTGACTACTTAATATAGCATATTCTATACTATTGATCAAAGAAGAAATTAGGGTAACCCTCTCTGAAGTCAAGAAACCATAAAAACTGTCAAGAGACTCTCTCATACTTTTTCCACACATCAGTAGTACAGAAAGAACGTGTTTACATTCTTATTTAACCCACAGTGAGGCATTCATTTTAGAATTTATTTCAGTTCTGATTTATACAATGCTCTGCATAGAATATATATTGTTTAATGAATGATGAACATTCAAAAGCACAAATATTCAAATTTAAGTTCTCTACTACAATGGTAGCATAAATTGTGACCCCTTTGCATTATATATAAGATGAATATTGTATGTTATTGCATGGAGAAAGAAACTGGGTATCTTTTCCCTGGGGAACAATCAGCAAACTGTGAAATGGTCCACCAGGGGCTTCTCTTTCTCACTTTTCTATATATGTATATATACACACATATATACATATATATAAACACACATGCTCACACAAACACATATATTTATATATATGGTATAAGTCAGAAAAATTATTCATTTAAGAGGGGACAGGCCTCAACATGGCTGCAATGTAAAGGGTTAAAATCTGCAAAAGAATGACATAAAGCACTTAATAAATGGTCACCTGCTGAATACCTGCATCATCACCATCATGAATGTCTCTTACTCAGTATTAGACCCTGTAGAACACAAGACATTCCATGTTAAAATAATGGTGTTTGATACTGGACCCAGGGATTTTCTGTTGATAAACATTTTACAGAAACCACAAAATCCCTCATCAGGATCCAACTTTCTTTTCACAATCCACATTTTTAATACGTAAATTCTAAATTAAACTTGCATTTAATTTTTTTTTTTTATTTCCGTTTTATTTGTTTATTTATTCATTTACTTATTTATATTGTTCAATTTAAAAGACTAAAGGATCACATTGATAAAATCAGTGGACCCAGATGAGGAATTCCTAATTCTTCTCACAGAAATGTTTCTATCAAGGTCATTTAACAATGTTACAAAGATTAATGTGTGGATGATTTCCATCAAAAAGTTAAGCACCATCGCAGATATGTGTGTGTGCATGTGTGCGTTTGTGTGCGTATGTGTGTGTCTGTGTGTGTGCACATGCACATGTGTGTGTGCGCATATATATATATATATATATATATATATATATATATATATATAAGATACAGTATATATCCATATATGTTTTTTAATATGTTGTGTTGTATTTATTAACCGATTCCTGCTAATGCCAACCGCCACAAGCCTACTCGTTCTAATGACTATCGTTGCTTCCAATCAATAATTGCTATACAAGTGTATCTGTTATACATATGTTGAAACATCTAACACCCTAGCTGATACTTCAATTTTCAATATTATATCGATTTATTCTCCCTGGGCAAAACACCAAAAATCTGGATATCTTATTACACACAGTTTCAATGGATATCGAATGGCAATGCTTTTCTAAATCACAACACCAAAGATTTTGGTGAAACATTGATATTTAGTCAAGTTTTTATCAATCCTCATCAGAAAAAACTTAAAATCAATCCCAGTAAGATATATCCTTGAGTAAAATATAAAGCACAATGGTTGGACAGCGAACATACTGGATTCGGATCGAGGTTCATGAGTTCAAATCTTTCTCTCACTCCTAAACTTTTTTTTTCTATGCTTGGTGACACATGGAAATGAAATACAGACTGGCTTGATGATGAAATTGAACTAACGATATGTGACACTGAAAAAGCTACAGGAAACTAAACACAAACAATACACATTTCTTCTGAATCATGACAGGCTTAAATCCAGTCACAGATTACTGTGGTTAAATACCCATAACTTATGCAGTGAAGTCCAGTATTGACTCAAGTCATGTTATAGTCACAGAAAACCTGGGAACACATATTCTCTGCACTGCAATGGTGTTTCTAGCTGGCTGCCCCTTGTTTTATAGAAACTGCTCTGAATGTAGCTGTGCTGATGTTCACTGAAACTTTTTAAGAATTCCTTATAATGATTTGAACCAGTTGCCACAACTATTCATGGTTGTTTCACACATCCCCACCAAACAACCATCAAAGTATACAGATTTTTGTTATCCTCAGAACCAAATCTCACAAAACAATTTCTGGTGTTTCCAATTACTGGTGATTTCAGCTCACATTGATTGGCAAAACTTTCATTGACTGCAAAATTTGGATAATTTCTTTGGTTTAATTGCTGGATTTGAACTGGTCATCTTCCCTACAAGAGGTATCAACATGTTGGATTTGCTATTTACCACTAGTCCTAAATTTGTTGCTGCTAAGCAGACTTTAGGTATCTCTGGTGACATGAAGACAATTACCAATCTTGCTCTTGTGGGCAGAGCGAATAGTCAACCTATCACCTGACTGTTTACTTCAGCTGGAGCAAAACTTACTGGAATTCTTATTATACTGAATTTCAATGCTCAAAATTATTTGAGTTTTGTGATTTCAAGTTACAAGATACCATTCTTCAGAGCCTTCTGGAATCTATCTCGACTGTGTACCAAACATCAGTTTCTTGTACAGAGGCTAAAAACCCCAAAAATACAATTAAGATGATGGCAACAATCCTGTTCACGAGGAAAGAATGAGACAATACCGAATGCTAATAGAGACTATATTGAAGAAATGGTAATAGAAGAGAGTGTATTGGCACATCCATTTGTCGAGGATATTAAATGCACAGTTCTTCAATATTAACAACACTGGAAAGAATTAAGATGGCAGCAGATGCCTGTGATTGATTACTTAACTTATTCTGACTGAATTATTCTACTTCTTTCTCACATTTGAAAGTTTTCAAATTCAAAATTGGGGGGCATTGCACCCCACAATAGAAGAAAATATTTCTCCATTTTAAAATAAATATTATACATAACCCCTTGAAATCTGAGAAAAATGGATGGAAATGATGAGTATGAAATAAATTAGTCACTTGCTCCATCTCTTTTCTATGTTCATCCTTTGCATACATTGAGTGGCACCACCAGTCTTGACTGGAATAACCTTTTCTGCTTTGAAACATGTTATTCTGTTCTGCCAGATATTCTAAAGGAACATAAAATTATGTTTAGTTTTTTTAAATTTATAACATGGAATGTTCGAGACTCTGGATTCAGTGTGTTTCTGTCTGTGACAAGTCTAGAATTTTTAATCATAAGATAGAATCCATGTGACAGGCTTCTGTACAGTTTCCATCTATCCAATGACACCCATAGTACCTTGCAGTGAAATCTAGCCCAAGATACAGTTCTATATTTAAGAGATGAGAAATTATATACATTATTTACATTTTACAGATACTTGTCCTCATCTTGTTTGTTGCCATCCATACAGTTCACAATGGAAAAGGAAAAAGACAATCAGCTAGCATTCCTGGACATATTAATAACACACACCAAGTATGGATTCGGGACATCCGTATACCGTAAGCCAAACTTCACTGGATGATTCCTCAACTTCAATTCCCACCATTCATACAGTGTAAAGAGAGGGATTGCTCAGTGCCTAAAACGTCGAGCAAAGAATATAAGGAGCAATCGTGATACCCACCACAAAAAAATGATCAAGCTCAGTAACGATCTATTAAGCAACAACTACCCCAAAAACATACTCTCCACTCCAATTATGAAGAAAAGAGTGGATGAAACCAATAAACTGTTTCACAGTCTGTCTACCCTACGTGAAAGGCCTCTCCAAAAAGATACAAAAGATATGTGGCCTATAGGATATCAGGACAGTATTCAAAAGTAATACAATTCTTCGCAAATATTTCCTTTGAGTAAAACCACCAATAGAAGAAAATATGACTAAGAACTGCATGTACTCCATCCCATGCAGCTGTGGTAGGTTATACAAAGGTGAAACATGCCACCCCCTCAAAATAAGGGTAGATGAACATCACAAAGCTGTGACACGAGGAGATATTGATAAATCGGGTATTGTTGATCATGTATGGAAAAATGGAGACCACCTCCCCTTGTAGGATGAAGTTAAAATAATAGACAGAGAACACCACTGGAAAATGAGAAAACTAAAAGCATCAGCACATATGCTAGGACACAACAACCTCCTTAGCAGACCGAGTGCAGATATGAGCAGCATATGGGAACTGGTATTAAGGAAGGATAGGAAAATATTAGGTTTATAAACCCTAAAATTCACTCCATTATTGCCCATGGGCATATTCCATAGTGGTTAAGAGCGTGGGCTGCTAACCCCAAGATTCCAAGTTTGATTCCAGGCAGTGACCTGAAATAATAATAATAATAATAATAATAACATTGAAAATTACCTTAGGAATGAGAACCCAGGTTTGAAATTTCCCCAAGGAACCTGATGAAGGCCACATATCAGCTGAAACATTGTGTTAACAACAAACAAGATGAAGACAAAAATCTGTCAAATGTAAATGACGTAAATAATGTAAATAACCCAAGATATTGTGAAGCAAAGTTTGAACCATTACACCATTTGTTAATCAAAATATCCTTAAATACCCAAAAGGTATTTAAAAATATTCATCTTGTTATATTGAGTTATCTCCCTTTGTTATTGTTTGGTTGAATTGATCATTATTCAACAATGTTTACCTCTCCTCCATATGCATACAGCCTTGATTAATTAAAGTTATCCTGTTCCTCCTGTTCTGTTAGCACTTCAATATCCTTAGCTTCTTTTATTTTATCTTTCTTTTGCCATCATTTTATTTTCCTGTGTAGAGGAGAGCAGATTTCGTCTGTTTACAATCTGACAGCCAAAACCTGTAAATAGTAACTCATTTGTTGTTCTTCCAAACTTTATTGACCAATCGCTGGGTGGGAATGTTTACAGCTGTAAGCCATTCTTACTTCATATCTCACATCTATCGACACACCCTTTACCCATTCTCCAAACACAATATGTTTGTTTGTTCATCCAGGGTAGGAAGGGGGTAATAAAATAAATACCAGTAATATGCTATGGTTAAATCGATCAACCATACTTATCCTTGAAAAAATACACTTTTATATCCTTGCATTATTTACAAACTTTATTCATACAAAAGTTGATTGTATTTGATTGGCAATTTCACTTACACAACGTGTATGTGTATGTGTGAGTGTGTGTGTGTGTGTGTGTGTGTGTGTGTAGGTATTGATATAGAAATATTTTGTAAAGATAAATGGTTTTTATTCTTGTTCTTGGTAGCAGTGTTTCATTTTGTTCTTTGTTTTTTGTCCTCCTCTCTGTGTAAAGTTTAATCCATTACAGTTTGGCTTTATGAGTTTCTGACTTTTTTCTGTTTTTGCTCCTTTTTTTGCATCTTTATTATTTCCATTCTTGTTTACATTGGCAATCATTGCACTGCATTGCTATAAATGAAGAAACAACACACACACGGACACACACACACGGACACATGCACACACACACACGCACACTAGGCTTGTTGTATTCAAGTTGGTTTAAGAGGGTTTCTGTGTTTAAAACTTGCTTAGATCGAATTTCATCATTCCATATTCTGCTGCACCATTAATTGACTGCAGTTGAAAAACCAATGAGGGAACTTCTACATACCTTTGATCATAGGTTTGTTCAACCAGGATTGACCTAGGGTTAAATAAATGTAGCAATCTTGATAATAATAATACTAATAATAATAATAAACATACTCTAGAACAATACTATGTGCAAAACCAAATATATGACATCCTAGGCATAACACTAACTTGAACTTCTAACTTGTTGTCTCTTGGGGTCTCTAAGGGAGACTTGGAACGAACTTGTACAAATACAAAGCAAAAGTCAAACATATAATAATAATAATAATAATAATAATAATAATAATAATAATAATAATAATGTAAAAGATGAACTCCAGTAAATATTCTGCTCAATACCACAGATTTGCTTGTCAGTTGTTTGACCTTAACCAGTTGAGCATGTCCCTTAGTGGCTGATAATATGTGCATCTCTGATCATGAGCAGAAGTACAGGGGGAGCATCATAGGCATGTGTTGAGAGGAATGATCTGGGGTTTGAATAATTCACTTCTGGAAACAAGGGTATTTCGTTCAACATCCTTAAACAACCCCTATTTAGGTACCTTTTTGAGTTGGATGGGCTATTTGACCTGAAGAAAATTCTAACTTATCTTGATATGAGATCACCACATTATGCACATACGATGGTGATGCATGTGCCTGGTGTACCCTTATCAGACGGGTAGTCGTGGTGGATAAATTGGGCTACTTATATTTGTACCCCAGTGTCACTTTGATGGCAGGGACTGCCCTCTCCTCAATAACAATAATAATAATAATAATAATAATAATAATAACAACCACAAAAACAACAACAGTCACGTTTTCAAAATGCTAATTAAGGCTCCTCTGAGTGGTAGTTCAACTTGTTAGAAATAGCAGTGAAATCTCCCTTAAATCATATCCTATCATTTAAAAAATAAAAAGAAAAGCTGGAAAGCCATATTGGATAATGCTGATAGAGATAAACCATATTCGAATAGACATGATGGGCATGGTTGGAATATTTTCAATCCTAGTTCTGCTTATTCAGAATTCATTTACTGCTATATAATCTACTTTAGCTGTGTAGAAATTTTTTACAATGGATTAGCAAAATCTTGAGATTATCAGGCAAACTATTGAGCAATATTTGTTCTGGAATTTTATGCTTGAGTTTAAATCTCGTCAAAGTCAACTTTGTTTTTCATCCTTCCAGGATCAATAAAATAAAATACCAATCAAATACAGGGGTCAACAAAATGGTGGCCTTCTACCTACATCAGAAAGAATTATTATTATTAACATACACCTTCTTTGGTCAAGCCCTCATCAGCTTTTTCACTTGGAAAGGAAAATGTATCCTGATGACCTCTGAATACCACATGGTAACTCCAAATTTATCCTCCATTCAGGGAACAGAGAAAAGCTTTCTGAAAGCAATGCTGTAAGCAGAATTGCCAGTCATGAAAGAAACAACAGCAGAGGAAGGAAGCAACAGCAACAACAAGAGCAAGACAATGGCTGCTGCTGCTGCTGTTTCCATAGTGTTCCCTTTGGAAGCTGTAAGATGAATACCTGGATGGAAAGTAAGTGTTACTGACTCATCCTTAGTGACATTGGCATCTGTGGCCAAAGATCTTCGATACAGAAGCTGCAAGAAGTTATGAATAACAAAATCATTCCATTGTCCTGTAGTGATGGAGAGGAACTGGCTACAAGAGAAAAGTTGGAAACAAGGAGAAAAAGAAAAAAGAAAAGGGGCCCAAAATGTGTGAGTTGAGAGAGAGAAGGCAAAGAAGTCTCTGAAAAGAATCTCTCACCACCACAACCACAAAGTGTTTGAACTTTAAAATGATAAAATGATGCAAAAGGAAGACCTTACTTTATTTACTCTAATGAAATCCCTAAAAGACAAAGAAGTAAATAATGTGTTAATTGGAGAGGGGACAAATACAAGGCAATGAGGGTGCCATCCATGGTCTATCAACAGGTAAAGGGGACACATGATTTAAAGAGGGGCTGGTTCTGTCATAAATCAACTACAACTGAAAATGTTTATGATATTTCGCAGAACTCATTTTAGATAAAGTCATTGGTGCAAAAGGTAGTCAGAGCCATGGGTTACCCCTATTCAGAGTTATGGGGTACCTTTATTCAGGGTCATGGAGTACCCTTATTCAGAATCATTGGGTACCCTTACGCTACCTTTGCAGCAGATGCCCATAGTTATTTCTCTTTATTTTGTATAAAAAATACTATATACATATATATATATATATATATATATATATATATGAAAAGAATCATTTCTCCTTTATTATCACGTTCCATATATGTATGGACCCAGAGTGGGCGGGGTCAATATAGAAAGCATTATCATTAATGAGATACAATTAATGTTGTTGTCAACATTTCCGTATTCAGTGTATCACTGAATAAACTACCTCAATATATTAAAGAACTCTTGGAGTCTTCACAAGATTGGTAAGTAACATGTTGAAGTTACTTAATTGGAGACACCAGAGAATCACTTATCAAGAACAGCAGCGAAATTCTTGACAGCTTGTTTTGTGTGTGTGTGTGTGTGTGTGTGTGTGTGTGTGAATATGTATGTATGTAAGTGTGTGAGGGTGTATGTATGCATGTACATGTGCGTGTGTGTGTATGTACGTGTGTGGAGTGTGAATCTTTTTATGTACGTGTGTGGGAGTGTATGTATGTATGAAGGTATGCACGTGTGTGTGTGTATGTATGTGTATGTGGAGTGTGAATCTTTCTACATACATGTGTGTGTTGAGGGGAGTTGGTGCATATTTAAATTAGGTTTCTCTTCTACATACGACCATTGTTGTATTCTCTTTTAATGGTTTCAGTTGTTGCGACCCCATCGTCTATGAATGATTCAGCCAAGCATGAAGACCCCACCAGCACAAGCAGTACATATTTCAGTCAGCAACTTATTTTAGCAATCTCAGGTTGCTGAACTGCTAAGTTCTGAGACATAAAGGGGCACAGCATAAGAAATATTGGTTATTTTAGAGAGGAATAAATGTAAACATAGACACAGGCAGTCACACACACAATATACATGCACACAGACATACACACACACACACACTACTATTCAATTATCTATCCATCTGTCAATCTGTGTGTGTTTGTGTGTAGCCTTGCTTCCACATAACATGACGGTTGTAAATAAGCTTCATCTTGCTTAGAAACCGGTGAAGGTTGGTGACATCCAACTGTAGAAAATCTGCCTCAACACAACAACCACCTGACCCATACAAGCTATAAAAAGTGGACGTTATAGGATAAAGAAAACACACAGCAGGAATTGGTTGAGTGGCCACATCCATAACAACTCTGATCATAGCCCCATTTGATCTTGGTTAATTCCTAAACATCAACCATGACCACCACAACGCCAGCCGTACATATTTCCCAGAAAATATGTCCTTTAAACCTGAATGGGATTTGCACATAAAACCATTCGATATAGACATACTGCAACGTGTGCATATAAGTGTGTGTGTGGGGGGGGTATATGTGTATGTGTGTGTATATATGTTCATAATTGGAATGTATGTGTGCATATATATTTGTGTCTGTGAGTGTGTGTGTACACATACATATATGCATGTATGCAATTGTCTGTACATGAGTAGTGTGTGCGTGTATACACACAATGAGTGTATTTGTTATTTGTGCATATATATATATATATGCATGCATACATGTATACACACACACTTACACATGCACACACACACATACACACACACACACACACACACACACACACATGTGCATATATAGTTGTTAAAATAATCTTCACTGAAAGCTTTACCTGTCAGACAGATTTGTGTTTTATTCTTTGAAACAATCTAAAGTCTGTGAGTCTTCAGGAATGCAACCTGAATATGCATACATGTGTGTGTGTGTGTGAGTGTGTGTAATTGATTGCATGTGTCTGTGTGTTTCCTTTCGAGTGACAGCTTTTTGTATGTGTAGCTTTGAGTCTTTGTGTGTGTGTGAGTGTGTGTAATTGATTGCATGTGTCTGTGTGTTTCCTTTCGAGTGACAGCTTTTTGTATGTGTAGCTTTGAGTCTTTGTGTGTGTGTGAGTGTGTGTAATTGATTGCATGTGTCTGTGTGTTTCCTTTCGAGTGACAGCTTTTTGTATGTGTAGCTTTGAGTCTTTGTGTGTGTGTGAGACAAACTCCAAAATACAATATTTCCTCCCCTCCCCGTCTCATCATTATTGGTCAGTCATAATAAACAAGCATCGTGACCAATGCAGAGCCATTTTAATCTTTATCTCGTTTACTTTGAACTAATTACCAGAAGTTTTTCTCTAACTTTACAAAGAAATCACAAACCATTTCAAATATTATTTTCCACAGCCAGCGTGGCTGTCTGCTGGTTTGTTTGTTTCCCAACCATGTCTTATTGGTGGTGTTGTGTGTGTGTGCGTATGCTCTGGCATGTCATCACCCCCAACCCCTCTCAAATATTACTACCATCCATCCCACACTCACACATACACATAGTTGAGGACAGTTTTTTCTCTTTTGCTGCCCCTTTTTTTCTCTCTTGCAAGTTACTTGGTGACCTCACTGATGCTGGTGCCACATAAGAAGGCACTCAGTGCTCACTGAAAAATGCCAACCATTTTTCAGTGAGCACTGAAGTAAACATTGGTGCTCAATGTGATTCTGTAGCTTGTCCTGTCAAACTCATGCCAGCTTGGAAAATGGATGTTGACTGATGATGATGATGATATCTTAATTATCCTCATCATCACCATCGTTAAGCATACATATGATGATGATGGCTGTGGCAACATATATGACACCATTTACATACTGTAGGGTACGTGAAATATTTGGCTTCCTTTAATTCTTCTTAAATTTCATACTTTAGTCATATTATTGAGTATGCAAACCAAAACATCTCAATTTTTAAAGTTAAATACAGAATATGTCTTATAAATAGAATTGATAATGAAATATCTTCAAAGGGACATTCTAAAGAAACCTTCCATTTTTTGGCTTTTACAACTTGGCTATTTTACTGCAAATATTCATTATCAATTATATTTAAGCTTTGCAATAATGCATAATTTTTATTGAACTTGTTTGATTTGACTTTATTTAAATGAATGATATCAAGTCATTCCTAATAACATTCCAGGCTTTCATCTCTTGTCATGTTGTCTTCTTAGTCTATTGTATTGGTTTCTGTCTCTTAGAGCTGGCTAATCCATCACCGCTTCAACCCTGGCACTCCTCGATCACAGCTCTCTTCCATGTTTCATCACCCTTACTAAATTCTCATTCTTACACCTCAAGTCCAACTCCAATCGTTATATCCAATTCTTCTCTCCCAGAATGCCAATTCTCTTGGATTTTCTTGCACATTATTTTTAAAATTTCGTCTCAATGAGTTTGTATACTCATGGTTCAAGAACTCATTGCTTTTACAACATCTGTGAAGGCCGTGGATTCAGCTGGGTACAGGGATTAATAAACCTCACCTAGATATGGCTCCACATACATTGTTTTCCTTATATGGCTCACTCTACTGATTCTGTAGTCACTGATACCATGAAATTGTCCTTTGTACTTTTTGGTTGTTGGATCTTTTACATTACCTGATGCATGTTAGCAAACCATATTCATTCACAGGTGATAGCTGGCTGTATATACCTGGTATAATGTTGTTTTGAAGGAGTTGTACATTAGTTTATTCTGGCAATCTGAGATGTGATTCTTGATGAGACTGTTAAGAGAGGCGAAACTGCTTAGTTCATTCATCATTTCCGGTTGTCAAAACCCATAATTTAACCATCAGTTGGACAGTACCTATAATTCAGTGGAGCAGAATTATTACAAGTGTCACATCATGTTAATTCTGCCTGTCAGTGACCTTTGGCGCTTGAGCATTCAGCTTACTCTGTCAAATGCTCATTCATTTACAATATTTTGAATTAATCATCCATTATCTCATAGTTTTGAGATTTCAAAGATGTAATTTTTTATTTTTTCAATGACATTGTAGGTCAGGGGTGAGAGGCCAGGTTTGGATGGTTTGAATATAAAACAGGTTGAACACTTGGGCTGGATTGGACTGGTTTTAAATGCTAAAGGGTTTAGGACACAAATATCTTGGGAATAGTCAACTATTAAGAGTCCAAGAAGTCAATGGATCCATTGATGACCAACTAGACTAAGTCACTCACAAGTATTGAACCTGAAATTGAAGGCTTTTAAATAAACACTGAAGCAACTATGGTGCCAGAAAATAAAACCCTGAACCTTCAGCCAGGAGCTTAACACTCAATACATTCAGCTACCATGTGTGTGTGTGTGTGTGTGTGTGTGTGTCTATGCGTGTATGTTTACAGTTTTGTGTATGTGTGTGTGTGTATTCTGTAAACACATTCCATTTTAGCCAACAGGGTGAGCATGAAGGAAATCAATCATGATGCAAATGATGACAGTGATGACAGCAGCTGCAAGATTAAAGATCAAAGTTCACAGCTTTAATCTTATCCATGTTCCCCCCCCCTCCACTTCACACTGTAACTTTGTCATTTATATTTTAACAGCTCGTTGATCAAATGCTCTCTTCAGAAGTAATGCATTGAATGATATATTTTGATTTTTATAGCCGCTGTTTGGTCAATTTAATGCACTGTTTCAGACCAACTTTCTCCAGCTCTCACTTGTATCTCAAGACATTCACAAGTTAAAGGGCGGGATCATACTTTTTCTTGCTAATTGGACGGTTCACCTGCAGGTCTCCATTCAAGTGCCAATGGTGAACTTACATTGCTGTACTTTAAGGCTACTTTATTGCATTTCTAACTCTGCATTCATTAATTTATATGCATCTCACACACACACACACACCTTCTCCTCGCTCTCTCTCATCTCATAATTCTTTCCTCTGCTATTTCTTCATTCCTCATTAATCCTTCCTAATATCCTCATGTTTTGGCAACTGGCAATCTCTCCTTCGCTGTCTATTCTTTCTCTTCTCTCTCACATTCTATCATTCATTTTATCCCCTATCTCTACATTCTATCTTCATTCAAAATTTTACATAACTATTTTCACTCCATACTTATCTATACCATTGCAACTCCCCCCACCACCACTTTTTTTTTTGTAATTTTTCTTCTTCAGGGGTTAACTTTCAATACACGTCTATCCAACTCTGTTATTTGTTGAATGGTTCTTCTAAACAATCTAAAAGCCCCAGTTGCCTTTTTTTCTCTTATTTCCGTTCCTTAATTTTGATTTATATTCAGCTCAGTATAATCTACACTCATTTTTCTTCTTAAATTGGTTTTAATTGTCATGGAACTTTACATCATTCCTTTGTTACTGTCTTTGCAAAATATTTCTTCTCCTGCCAGCATAATTACTTCTTTGGCTTCCTTCTTTGGATTCCAATAATTCTTCAGTTTTCCTCTTCTTGTTTTTCTTCCATTTCATTTATCACTGTATCACTGCTATGAAGACATCTACAAACCTCTTTCCAAAGCCTCTTAAATGTATTCCTGTCTTCCACAATATTTAGCTAATCAAATAAATGTTTAGAGAGCTTTAAACATTTTAAATTTCTTTGCCATTTTACCAAGAATGGGATTTAGTAAAATGTTTCTCAACATCATTTTTTTTTTTTTTATGATATTCAGTAAATGTATTCTGTCTTAATTCAAGCTTTGATCAAATGTATTTGTTGATATAATTTTCTTTGATTTTATTTGATTATGAAAAATATTTATCCTAAAATGTTGTAGGTTGAAATAACTAAAATCACTAGTTTTTTATGAACAAGGTGAATAACGTTTGTAGGTTTCACTGACAAAACAACCTGTTTTCACTTGTATTTCGTATCACAATTACTGAACAACAGTGCTTTTGGTTACAGATATTCAGTAGGGTAATAATTTAGGTCACTGTTTTTATAACAGTGAGCATATCAAGGGAGCATCTGTAACTGATTGCAGAACAAATATCACTAGAAATTTCATTTAAAGAGTTCCATTTTGTTTTGCTTTTTTCCTTGCAGCTATTCAGCATCTGTAATTGTTTATTAATCTTACATTTGTTTTTCTTTGTTGGTATGGGTTAAACAGAGACATATTTGAGGCAGCATTTTACAGCTGGAGGTCCTTCCTGTCGCCAACTATTATTATCTGTTTTCACGTAAGGGATTGTTTATTCCAGAGGATTCTGAATGTACAAAGCAACAATACATGTTATCAACAAGGAAAGTCGACATCACCATTTTGCTCAAGTACTGACAAGTGAAAATAGATGTAAATGATAATGATGATGTTACACACACACACACACACACACACACACACACACCAACCACGTGGTTCCAGATTTAGTATCACTACATGGCTCTGGGTTGGCCAGTACCTTACCAATGCAATTTGGTAAAACTGACTGTATGTTTCCTTGGGTGACAGACTTAAACTTGACGAAACACAACCACCTGGCCAGCACCTGGTTGGTGCCATTAATGGAATCAACACTGTTCTAAAATTTCAGATCAGATCTCCAATCAGAGAATAAACCATGGCTAAGTGGTTTCATTCTTCTTCATTCTTGCATTAGTTTTGGTGTCTTGGCAAAAATGACAGGGTTAGTACTCTTCCCCCTTTCACTAACTCATTAAAGCATTTTATTTGATGCTTAATTAGAAGCCAGTTGTTCTAATAATTCTTCTTTATATTTCCATTTCTATTACTCATAGACATGAAGGTTATAATTTAATTTTACCAATCTTTAACTGTTGGCCAGAGCTTCTTTTAGAGAGAATTCTTCTTCTGCCAACTTCAGTGGCACATTTGTCTTCTCAATTGTAATCTACAATATTAAAGAAACTCTTAATGGAATTTTTATTAACAATTGATCATCAGTGTTTGATTATTTTAATACTTTGATAAATAAATCTGCCTTAAGATCATCTCAGCTACTCAATATTCACCCCACCCCTACCCACTTATTGGGATATCTTTTGACGTGGCAGCTCCTTTGATGTAAACCAACAAGGATTCCAATGTCTCTCATATCTCTTCAACATGACATAGAATGATTGGTTAAAATGTCAACTTTTACATCCATAATTCCAATACTGTTTCCTTGGTATAAGGGCTGAAGGACACTGAACAGCAAAATCACTATTCCAATAAATGTTAAGAGAATAAATACACGGTGTAATATTATAGGGGCACTAGGCATCACGCTGGCAGAATCGTTAGAATGCCAGTGGCATTCCATCTGTTTTTGCATTCAAATGTTGCTGAGGACAACTTTGCCTTTCATCCTTTTGGGATCGATAAAATAAGTACCAGTTGAACATTGGGGTCGATATAATCAACTTCACTTCACCCCCAAACTTGCTAGCCTTGTGCCAATATTTGAAACCAATGTTATAAGGGCAATAAGGCGGAATGATTAAGATGTGAACTTTGCAATCATAAAGTCTTCAGCTTCCATCTCTCTGATTCAGTCACCTTAGGGAAAGGGAAACTTTATAAAAGCTGGTCTGTAAATTCAAAAATCATTATCATTTTAATGTCCATTTTCCCCCACATGCATTACTGTGATGGAATTAACTGATGCAAATTTTCTATGACTAGATGCCCTTCCTGTCACCAGCCCACTCATGTTTCCAAGCAAGATATTTCCTGATGGCTAGATGTGTATTTGAAGAATTTCAGAAGTGAACATCACAGCTTATATAACAGGGATACTCATTTACAATTTTTACATGATTTCAAGAGAAGGAGATGCAAACATACACACACATACATACAAAAGTACCTGTATATACATAGAGAGAGAGAAAGATTCTGATGAATATGGTACTTAAGTTGAGGCACCAGAATTTAGTACGGTATTATCCATTCAATTTCAAAATACGGTGATTAAAATCAAAATAAGCAACAAGGATATCCAGAAGTAATGCTGTACGATCGTTTCAAGCAACTCTATTTAATTGAACAATGCAATCATTACATCAATTTAAATGCAGAGCAATCTTCAGCTGCATAAAGACATAGAATTTAATTAAATTAAAACAGATGGACACATTAGTATAACTTTACCTAAGACAGCATGTTCTTTCTCTATCTCCTTACCTTCTTGGAGATTTTAGGTAAAATTATACTAATGTGTCCATCTGTTTTAATTTAATTTGATTCTATGTCTTTGTGCAGCTGAGGATTGCTCTGCATTTAAATTGATGTAACGATTGCATTGTTCAATTAAATGGAGTTGCTTGAAACGATCATACTGCATTACCTCTGGATATCCTTGTTGCTTATTTTGATGATATATATATATATATATATTTATGATAGGCTTCTTTCAGTTTCCATCAGCCAAATCCAATCACAAAGGTTTGGTGAAGTCAGGGCTATAGTTGAAAACACTTGCCCAAGTTGCCATACAGTGTGTGTGTATGTGTGTGTGTATGTGTGTGTATGTGTGTGTGCGTGTGCATGAGTGTAATTTCTATATAAATGGTTTAACAAAATGAATGCAATACAACCTGACTGTCACACTTTATGCTTTTAACACAAACACACACTCAAAGAACAACAACATTATTAAGAGAAAATCAACAGAGAAAATCTTACAAAGTAACTCAACTTGCTAGAAATAGCAGGTAAATCTTCCTCAGGTCACATGCTTCCATCTTAGACCAGAACATATTGGACTATGCAATGTCCATCAAATTAAATGGAGTGGTCATAATTAGAATGACTTTCATTTCAGAAGTATATTCAGTCTAAGCCAATTTGGCACTCAACAACAACATCAGCAATATTAGGGGCCAGCAATAAATAATCAAAAACAAATTTATTTCATCCTTGTTTCATTTGGTTAATAAATATTCAAAGACATTTTATGTTTAAAGAGGTTTTGTATTAATGTACCTGAAGGAATGTATGTTGAGTTATTGGATTATTAAAGCTTTATACTTCTGGTGTTTGTCATGTGTGTATGTGTGTGTGTGTGTGTTTGTAAGTAAATATACATTCATGCAAACAGTTTAAAGGCAAACTCTGATTTTTATGGGGAAAAATTTGCAGTGTTTCACAACCATGATTGTTTAGTCATCATTGCTACCGTGGTTTATTCAGCCAGAATGTGACTGTTAATAGGTGTCAGTGGCCAGGAAAGGGGACTTTACTGTGGTGTGCAAAGTGTTAAGTTAAGCTGTGAGTGGGGGTCGTCAAGTAACTTGCAAGGCAGGGAAGCACATGTAAAGGGAAGAGACCCCTTCTGTATATGGAGCATATTTGAGAGGACGGAGAGGATATTTTATACCACAGATGAGCAGAGGTTTGTGGAAGCATACCACCCATCCTAGCATGGAAGGCGGATGTTAAACGATGATGATGATGATGATGATGATGCACACACACATTTGTATTTTATTTTATTCTTTTACATATTTCACTCATTTGACTGTGACCAGGCTGAGCACCACCCTAAGAGGTTTTAGTCGATGAAATAAACCCCAGGACTTATTCTTTGAAAACCTAGTACTTATTCTATCAGTAGCTTTTGCCAAACTGCTAAGTTATGGGGACATAAACATACCAACATCGGTTGCTAAAAATGATAGTGGGAGGACAGACACAAAGACACACACACACACATAAATATGTACACACACTCACGCACACACACACACACATACATAGGACAGGCTTCTTTCAGTTTCTATCAACCAGATCCATTCAAAAGGCTTTGGTCAGCCTGAGGCTATACTAGAAGATACTCGCCCATATGTATGTATGTCTATATGTACGTATGTGTGTGTGTGTATTATGTAAAGAAGTCCACATATATAGAGCATGCTCTGTAGGAATTGTAATGCTTGTGTATCTACATAAATTCTAGAGCATAAATGAACTGAAAAGAAAACTAGGAAAAAAAAGAAAGAAATGTAGTTTATCAGAGAGTTTGGTATGGACATGTGATGCTTGTGGTGGATGGTTGTTGGGTTGTGAAGTGGCAACAGAACCAAGCAGAAGAAATTGGAAGAAGGAAGGCAACAGCCTTAAGACGCTGACCACTACAATGGAAATGACAGAGGATGACAAGTGTCGAGATACAAGCAGCGAATAACAGGCATGAAAGATTGATGGTAAATATGCGTACTTAGAGAGTGTACAGACACTTTTACAGTATGTCTAACACACACACACACACACACGTACTCACTGAGAGAATTAAATGGGTTTCTATTCAGAATTAAATATTATTTTACAATACAAAAATAAATTTAATTGAAACATACGAATATTAGTATTATCAAAAATATACTCTAAAAGCAGACGCATCGCCGAGAGAGAGAGAGGGAGAGAGAGAGAGAGAGAGAGAGAGAGAGAGGGAGAGAGAGAGAGAGAGAGAGGGAGAGAGAGAGAGAGAGAGAGAGAGGGAGAGGGGGAGAGAGTTAATGATTTTACAGTGTTAGAAATTAATGGAAGAAATTAGATAAGTTCTTCTCCTCTTGACACCATCTCCAAAAAAAAGAAATGGAATGTAAAAAACAACATGTTCTTTAATAATCAATACCAGATCAGAAAATACAGATTATATTTTTACTAAGTATTTTTACTTAGGAATTTAACAGAAATAATTGTTTCTTCTTCTTCTTCTTCTCTCCTCCTCCTCCTCCTCCTCCTCCTCCTCCTCCTCCTTCTATATTGTAGTTTTTCCCTTTTTCTTATGACTTCTCTTTTAAATTCTTCTTTCTTCATCCTCTTCTTTTCCCCCCTCCTCATCCTGTTTACTTTTAACTTCTGAGATATTCTCACTTCTGCCTCTTTTTTTTTTCTACTTGCAATAAAAAATTTATGGTGTTTCTGACAATACATGTTTATAATAATAATAATAATGGGTTCAAATTTTGCCACAAGGGCAGCCATTTGAGGAAGGGGATGAGTCGATTACATAGACCCCAGCGTTCAACTGGCACTTAATTTATCAACCCAAAAGGATGAAAGGCAAAGTCGACCTTGATGGAATTTGAACTCAGAAAGGAGCAACAGGCAAAATACCACTAAGCATTTTGTCCAGCATACTAACAATTCTACCAGCTCAATAATAATAATAATAATAATAATAATAATAATAATAATAACAACAACAACAATTGTGCGAAAAGAGAGTGGCAGTGTCAGAGACTAGCAAAATCTTCTGGGATTTCCCAATCCAAACAAATCAGATGCTAGAGCATAACAGACCTGACCTAGTGGTGGTGGACAAGATGCACCACATATACTATATCGTTGACGTTGCATGTCTCTTTGACGGTGTGAGTCAGTGGAAGCATGTATTCCTTGATGCTCTGCACCCTATTTGCTCCCTCCTCAGCACAGCCACTAACACCACACCTCATGGAAGGCTGATCAGTTTTTTACCACCAATCAACTTCTGAGACATCACTACCAGAATTGCTAGTGAAGGGTGGACCCTGTGCTCCTGAAGAAACAAGAGCAGTTCTCAAAATGTGATCCAGAAAACATGATCAAAATATGATCCAATAGTTGAATTACTTGAATGCAATCCACTGTCCGGCCATGTACACTTATTGAGCGGCAAGGAGGAAATGGTTTCATTGAAACATCTGGCTCCAGTGGGAGATACACAGTTTTCCATTGTGCCAACTGAGCTTCATACCTCATCATGCAATCAGGAATGACCTCGAAGCAGAAACACCGGCAGTTGAAACCAGAACCAGTGGTATCAATCCTGAAGAAGAAGTTAACTGTTCAAAACTTGCTAATCTTGAGCAATCGAAAGCAGGTCAACAACGTCTACCCTCGTACAACGTGATAAACTGAAAGGCTGACCAACAGCATCTACACTCATACAACTTGCAAGGCTAAAAGACATAAACTATCCAGAATACGGTAATGCCCCATGTTATATTTTGATGCCTCAGAACTTTACCAACTCACCTGGTCGTACTCAGGTTCTTCAGCAGAGGAGAATGTGGTAATAATTGCTGGTATTATTACTATAACTATACAGGTTATATTTGCTACTGTTAATATTACTACAGCCAGTTGAAAACGGGGTTTTGAAATGAAAACAAGGCTTAAAAATGGTGTTTGAACATGTCTGCTGAGCAGCCAGGTTCATCACTAAAGCTACTGCTGACAGATACTGTACTCTCATTCTTAGAAGAGTAAAAACTATTTACAACCAATCTTTCCAGCGTTCTGTATTAATGAAATTGAGAATTGCTACATTAATGCACAGAAGTACATGGTTAACTGGCCAGAGAGAGGGGGGAGGAAGGGAGAGAGAGTGAGGAAAAGAGAGAATGTGAAAGAGGGAGAGAGAAGAAGAAGAAGAAGAGAAATAAATGGTGGCAGGTAGCAAGGCCTGCCCTCAGGGTATGGAAGTTATATGTGGCCAGATATTGCCAAGAAGGCAGAAGGAGGAAGTGGGGGTGAGGTTTGCAGTGACAAGTGTGAGAGCAAGTGGGGAAAGCAGCAATACATATATATATATACACACACTCATATATATACATGTACATATATGTGTGTGTGTGTATATATACATACATACATACATATCATCATCATCATCATCATCATCATCGTTTAACGTCCGTTTTCCATGCTAGCATGGATTGGACGGTTCGACCGGGGTCTGGGAAGCCAGAAGGCTGCCCCAGGCTCCGGTCTTATCTGGCAATGTTTCTACAGCTGGATGCCCTTCCTAACGCCAACCACTCCGTGAGTGTAGTGGGTGCTTTTTACATGCCACCTGCACTGGAGCCAGGTGAGGCTGGCATCGGCCACGGGCGGATTGGTGCATTTTATGTGCCACCTGCATGGAAGCCAGTCGAGGCGGCACTGGCTTCGGCCACGATTCGGATGGTGCTTTTTATGTGCCACCGACACGGAAGCCAGTCGAGGCGGCGCTGGCATCGGCCACGATTCGGATAGTGCTTTTTATATGTATATATATATGTATATATATATGTATATATATACATACTGGAGTAAGCGCATAAATGTGAAACAAGGTGGAAAAAAAAGAGTACTCAAATACCAGAGGTAGAGTAATATGCTTTATTTAAAAGCAGAAGAAATTTAACAAAAGCTGTTACTCAGAGTTTCACAAATGGGAATGTGAAACTCTGAGTAACAGTTTTTGTTATACTTCTGCTGCTTTTAAATAATGTATCATCATCATCATCATCATCGTTTAACGTCCGTTTTCCATGCTAGCATGGGTTGGACAGATCGACCAGGGTCTGGGAAGCCAGGAGGCTGCACCAGGCTCCAGTCTGATCTGACAGTGTTTCTAAATATATAGATAGATAGATAGATAGATAGATATACACACACACATACACACATATCACTTCCACACATGCCAGCTTAAATTAATTTGTCTTTTGTTGAAAGACACCTTTTGTTAATGTCCTGTCATTTGTATTTGTATACCATTTCTTCGTTTTTTCCTGTCTTTGTTTTCATACACATTCGCTGCTTTCTTCCAAGGAATCTAGTGCTCTTAGCTTAGATTTTCTTTGGGGCTGGCCAGATTGGAGCAGTCTCGAGTATAACCAGCTGAAATTGCAGAGCTAATCTGTAACTCGACTGACGAAAGAAAACTCCGAATGACTCATCCTTGGTTTTTCTTGTTCCTTTTTGTATCATCTAACTGTCTGGATGTCTTGTTGTCACTTGTTGCTTGCTTGTCCCATTTTTTGTATTTTATATATATATATATATATATATATATATATATATATATATACACATACTAGCAGAGATACCCGGCATTGCTCAGGATTAAAATGACATAGTTTGTATATATATATTACTGTTATGTTGAAACATATGATATGGAAATTGCAGCATTGACAACAAAACATTTATGGAGTAAATGATGGGCTAATTTGACTAAGCAACATGTC
Source organism: Octopus sinensis (assembly GCF_006345805.1). NCBI lineage: Eukaryota > Metazoa > Mollusca > Cephalopoda > Octopoda > Octopodidae > Octopus > Octopus sinensis. The sequence continues at coordinate 901,096 of NC_043001.1, read as the reverse complement.
ATGTCTCTGTTTGAAGGATATCAGATCCTAACCTGTAGTGGAAACTTGGAGGTAGGTGTGTGTGATTTTTGAACACACTGAGAAGCTGTCAGTGGATATAGTCTCCTTTGCAACGGTCGGTGCTGCATCCAACACGATCCATTGAATGGTTGAGAGCTGAGTGAATGTAAGTGTAATGTTGTATGTTAATGGGTACAGTCTGGAAAGGGGCTGCAATGGGTGAAGGCAACAGGGAAGTGAACTGTTGAAATGTTGCAGAAGGTGAAGGGTTGACATTGGATTGCTGGTGTGGCTGTAGAATAAGAAGCATAAAGTGAGCCACAGACACATACACATTATCATACAAAATGTGATGACGCTCACATACATACAGTAAGACAGACACACAGACAGACATACATAGCTTTTCACCTCATTGTTTTTGCAGTCATCACATATGTATAAGTATGTGTCGATGTGTGTTTTAATTCAAATGACACACGCACACACACGTACACATACATGGATTGCTGGTGTGGCTGTAGAATAAGAAGCATAAAGTGAGCCTATGCAGTCACATGAGAACATGTAGTAATGAATTACTTGAAAAAAATCAGGTGTAATAAGGCTTACCACATGGTTGGTGAGAGTAATTGGAGAATATGCTTTGATAGTGAAATCCATTCAGGGAACGGTTTTGTTGATGCAGTCTTTGCGTTTGTTCGTATTTTGCCAAAATGGTATCCATCTTCACCATTCACAAAGAGCAGTGGATACTGGAGCACATCGTAGGATGTGGTAATTCCTACAAAACCTCTTGGTAAACAATATTCTTTGCTTTCTCTTGTAGAACAAATGCAAATAGATTTTTATTTTTGGCTCCCAATCTAGAGCAGTCAATATTTAATCACTCATGTGAGAAGCATGACTCTTCCAAGTGAAGTTCTTCTACTGACGGTATTTGACCCTGGGATCTATTGATAGACATTATGAAGACGATGTGAATAGGAAATTGCACTCTTCTGAATGAAAAAGGAATTTCTGCTCCCAGTGGAAT